>NC_077232.1:226606143-226910996 GCF_027887165.1 Monodelphis domestica | reverse complement strand
TTTCCCATTTAAAGATTTTATTTAATTACTTAATGTAGCAGTCCAGCCCATAGGTATTATAAAGAGACAAGGTTTGTGAATGGGCACATGGCCATTCTGCGCATGGCAATGAACTCTTTCCCAGCTTGGCTAAAGTCAGGGCGCAAAAACCTGTCTTCCCTTTGTCTCACTCACCTGAGGATAAAAACCCCACCTTCACTTTGTTGTAATTTGCAATTATCCAATGGCAATACACTATGTAACTCATCTATATGTATTGAAGCATTGTGTAACTTATCAATATGTATTGACTTCATTTGCATATCAAAGAGAATAAATTGGGAAGCTAGTGGCCAGCTCCTCCTTCTTCTTCTTGGATGAGCTACAGGTTTGCTATCACCACCTTTCTCTCTTCTCTCTATCTTTACCTGAGGCCTGGTCTCCAGCCAGGTGTCTCTCTTTCTTTTCCAATGCTAATACCTAGCATTCTCTAATTCTATTAGTCTCTATTCATTCTCCCAGCTGAGCTATATCATCCTCTGACCAGTGTAGTGTTAAACGGGATCTCTGGGCAGAAAATAGCCTTCCAGTAATGTCCATTGATTGGAGCATGGCTGCGGCTCCCAAATATTAATAATAATTGATTACTGACTCATTATTGACATCTCAAAGGTTGGCTCCTTCACGCCCTTCGCGTGATCCAAACTTCTACCCCTTTTCTCTTTTCCTACCATAAAGCTTCTCGCTGGCAGGAGGCTTTACTTAATTTAGAATATTTTTCCATGGTTATATGATTCATGTTTTTTCCTCCCACCCCCTGTAGCCAACATGCAGTTCCACTGGGTTTTACATATGTCATTGATTGAGACCTATTTCCATACTACTGACATTTGCACTAGGGAGATCGCTTAGGGTCTACATCCCCAATCAAGTGCCCACTTGACCCATGTGATCAAGCAGTTGTTTTTCTTCTGTGTTTCTACTCCTACAGTTCTTTCTCTGGCTGTGGATAGTGTTCTTTCTCATAAGTCCCTCAGAATTGTCCTGGGTCATTGCATTGCTGCTAGTAGAGAAGTCCATTACATTCGATTGTACCACAGTGTATCAGTCTCTGTGTATAATGTTTTCCTAGTTCTGCTCTTTTCACTCTGCATCAATTCCTGAAGGTCTTTCCAGTTCACAAGGAATTCATCCAGTTCAAAATTCCTTTGAGCACAATAGTATTCCATCAACAGATGCCACAATTTATTCAGCCATTCCCCAATTCAAGGGCATCCCCTCATTTTCCAGTTTTGTTTTGTTTGACTCCACAAAGAGTGCAGCTATGAATATTCTTTTACAGGTCTTTTTCCTTATGATCTCTTCAGAGGTATAAACTCAGCAGAGCTATGGCTGGATCAAAGGGCAGGAAGTCTTTAGCACCATTTGGGCATAGTTCCAAATTGCCATCCGGAATGGTTGGCTCAATTCACAATTCCACCAGCAATGCATTGGTGTCCCAATTTTGCCACATCCCCTCCAGCATTCATTACTTTCCTTTGCTGTCATGTTAGCCAATCTCCTGGTCTCGTTTTATAATGTCCACTTGGTATAGTGGAAAGAGTTTTGGATTTTAAGTCAAAAGATGCCACTTTCTCATCTAGCCTCAAATATGTACCTGCTGTGTGATCCTTGGTATATTGAAATGCCTCTGATTCTCAGTTTCAAGTAAAGTAAAAAACTGTTGATTCAGTGCATCCTCTGAAGCAGACATAATATTAAGCTATGGGGATGCAAAGAAAGGCAAATAGTCCCTGCCAACAAGGAGCTCGTATTCTAATGTGGATCATTCAGATGAATTTACTCATGTGCAAAATGAGGATAATAACATCACCTCTGCAAATACCCACATGTCCTAGAAATGGGTGATAGTATTACTTCTATAATGATCTAATTTGTCACTCTATTTACTAAGGACATATTCCCCTTCTTTACCCCACCATTAATTTTGCTTCCTTTGCAGAACGCCTTGGTTTCAATGAGCTCTACCGCAAATAACACTCTTTTGTGTTTGCTAGTAGGATACTGCCCTGATAGAGTAATAACATTTCACAAGTTTCCGATATGGAATCTTCTTATGACACTCAAATACTGGCTGAATTATCAGCAGAAACATGTGGTCTATCGTATGTAGCTCATTCAGGGGCATAGAATGTTTTGGTTTAGTCAGATACCTTTTCCGGTAAATGGTATCTTAACATTTGGAAATATTTGAATAAGAATTTAACATAAAATCCATTAACTGTAACACCCCTCCCCATCCTCCCTCCTCACCCTCTCCCAACAACAGCTTAATATCTACTGTAAATGGTGTGCACAAATAAATCTATAATTTCGTCTAGTCTGTGCTTTTCATGTACTGGGTTGACTTTTGGCGCTATCCCATGCCATCCACTTTCTCTCTGTCAGTGACCCTTGGCACTCACAAACTACTCAAGCTGCAAACAGACTGAAACCAATTTGTTTTCCTTATGTTTTTAGAGCCACTAGCCTGGTATGCTAATTAGAAATAAATCGCTTGACCCATAAAAGGAACGGCAGGAAACCTGAAATGAAGGCATTATCCAACACTTCATGCTCCTTAGTGATGCCATTTTAAATATTTCAGACAGCCTATAAATAATTAAAACCTCACCACAGCAAATTATGTCCTATTATGCAAATAAATAGCCTCCTCCCTGGTTTCATTAAAGATTCTAAATGACAAGCAGAGCAGTTTAAACATGGCAAGGTACTGCACTGAGGCGAGAAATCTTTCCATTTTTTTTAATTGTTAGTGCCAAGTTTCATGTGGATTTTTACTCTAACGCTTTAATTTGCATGAGCAAATAAACCTTTAATAAACCTTTTGTAAGTGGAGGAAATGCATCATTTAATTAAATTTGATTTGTTGTGAAACTATTGTGCTTCATGAATATTTAAGAATCACAAACTCTCCTCTGTTGAAGTGGTGCCATTCTTCTGTTTTACTAAAGAAAAAAAAAAATATATATATATATATATATATTTAAAGTTATTATGAAATAAAGAAGCATTTTGAAGGACAGGTGAGAATTTTCTTAGGACTCCAAGATTTCCATTTGTTTTCACAATAAGCCACAGTAATGTGATAAGGATGAACGCCTGCAAATTTACAGTCACGTTTTATAAATTGATAGGCTGAGAGACCAATGATCAATTATTATAAATATTCTCCAAATGTGATTCTTTATTTATAACTTTCTATACCCCAAAATTATTTTTAAATGAACATTATTGGGTTTGTTAAAAAATTTTAGAGCCTCAACACAGTGTACCCATGATCTATTAGAGGATCAGAGATGCCACAACATTAATAATAATGATAGCAATAATAGTAACTAGCATTGTTCTAGCACCAACTATATGTCAAACACTGTGCTAAGTGCTATGCAAGTAGGATCTCATTTCATTCTTATAATAACCTTGGTGGGAGGTGCAAAGACTGGAAGGATTATTAGCGGTGATCTATACAAACTGATTTATTTTACAAAAGAAAAAAAAATTCAAGGGAGGCTAAAGGTCCTGCCTAAGGTCATAAAAAGAACTGAGGCAGTATTCAAATGTGTTCTTTCACATTAAAATAAAATGCCCTCCCATTACACTATGGGGTTCCCTAATTTTATATCTATCATTTTCATATATAATATGCATATATCTCCTTTATATCCTCATGTTAATTTCTAAAAATATTAGTTTTCTTCATTTAGTTTTTCTTAAATTTCTTAAAAATACTGAGTCACAAAAATTGTGACCTAAAGTTCTTCATTTTTTCATTTTCTCTCCCTCCCTACTCCCAACTCTTAAACCTCCTCTTTCTCTCTTTCTGTCTATCTGCCTGTCTGTTTGTCTGCTTCTCTCTCTCTCTCTCTCTCTCTATCTCTCTCTCTCTCTCTCTCTCAATCTCAATCTCATACATATAGAAAATGGCATAGATATAAAAAGTGAATTGAGGTGAATATAACCATGGGAATGTCATTGACCTTCAAAATCTTCAGACTAAATTTCTTCGATTCCCAGTCTTACATTTGACTTCATTTACGACATTGTAAACATCAAAGGTAATTCTTCTGTAATTATTTTACTGGTAATTAATTGTTCAAGGAATGTCTATAACTTCGTAATGTGCCTTTTGAGCTCTGCTCAAGTTTTAATTACACTTAATAGTAAATGTGACTTTTCCATCCTCAGAGAAAAGGAACTTTAGTAAATACTTGTGACATATAATCAAATTAGCATATAATCAAAGCTATGGGAAATTGGGAAGAATTTGGAAACATACTATATATAATATTTAGTGTTCTTATAAAATCCAAACTGAAAATCAATAAATAAATTCTACTCTCCAGGAATAAGATATTAATCATAAATGCTAGAATTATGTTCATTATTAAGAGAATGGTAAAAAAAAAAAACGTCTTGAAAGGGAATGAATATGGGATTGGTGTCAAAGGACCAGTTTGAATCCTGCTTCTGACTTCATCTGAGTAATCTCTTTGAGCCTCAGTTTCCACCTCTTAAAAGTGAAGGGAAAGAATTAGATGGCCTCAAAAATTCCTTTTATTCTGTGATATGTCTTTGATTCTCTGACCATAAATCTATTTTAAAAGTTTATTAAATTTTCCACTTCAAGTATGATTTGTAGAATCAGACCTAGGACTTTGTTTTTTTTTTTTTTGCAATTTCAAGTTAGGGAGGGCAGACATAAGTTTCTATCTCATACTCTGACATTATTTGTATCTAAGGGAAGGTGTGTGTGTTCTGATTTCTAGCTTACACAAAATCCAGCTAAGAACTGAGGAGACATGATTTAGAAGTTTGAGGTATTCACACAAAAATAAAAACAAACAAAAAGCAAATCAATATGGAATAGTGGAGAGGCATCCACTAAGATCAGAGATAAGTTATTAGGACTTACTTTAATGGTGAAAGCTACTTCATGATTTAGCGTCTTGGTTTCTGTCAATAAGGATGAGGTGGGGAGAAGGAATAGAAGAGAAAATAATTGGAGAATCACTGAAATAGAACCAGGAGTAACTGTTTATAAGACAAAGTATTAAAAGAAGAGATCTTTTTAAAATATCACTTTTTATAATGATCACATCTTTAATGTTAGGAAATCCTGTTTTTCATATTTTTGCCTATTATGACAAAGCAACTGTTAAAGTTAAAGTCTCAAAATCCTGACACAGGGGACAGAACAGACAAGGCCAAGAAGGAGTATGGATAACTCAGAATTATTATCCTGAGATGCACAAATGCCTCTGCCCCATCTCTGGCCCTGAACCATAGCATTATTCTTAGCATCTCTAAGGCAATTTCACAGGAGGCAAAGTATTCTCATTAGGTAATTCATAGCTAGCAGCTTTCAAAAGTCATCAGTGTTTACAAGCAATTATAATTGCAGGATTTTAAAGCAGGAATGGACTTGAAGCACATAGTTAAAATTCTGGAGTAAGTTTTAGGACAAAGTAAGGTCAACTAGTCACATGTATTCAAGCTTGAGGCAAAACCCCGATATATTCATGTGGAAATGAAACGTTTCTTTTTAACAAGAATGTTTGCAGTATTAAAATTGTTTTAAATGGTCATAGCCTTTGCAATGCACTCTTAGTTAACGCTTAACTTATTGGCACAGTGGAGAGAAATCTGATATTGAAGCCCAGAAAAACCTAGATTTATGTGTTACTTCTAACATATACTTATTGTAGGATACTGGATTATCATTTTACCTCTCAGTATGTGAATATAAGTTTTAAAGACAGTACCAACCTGCAATGGAAGGGGAATTTTCCCACCTAGAGGTCTCTTGATCAATGACACATGTAAAACCCAGTGGATTTATTCACTGGCTATGGGAGTGGGTGGGGTGAGGGGAGGGAAAGAACATGAATCATGTAACTATGGAAAAATATTCTAAATTAATTAATTAATTAAAACATTTTCAAATAAATAAGAGGAGTCTATATGTATTAGGCCACAGGTTCAGCTCCTTTCCTTATCCTATTCTTCATAAAGGTCAAAGAGTCAAAATTAAAAGGAGTAAAAGTTTATAGATCTAAATCTTGCAGGATGCTCAAAGATAATGTAATCCAGATTTTTGAAATTTAATATTTCTTTCATTTATTAAAGACCATTATTTGGAGAATAGGTCTATTCTAGGTTTTGACAAACTGGAAAAGAGGTCCATATCACAAAGTAGGTTAAGAAACTGATTTATTATACCTCTCCCTGCTTTTCAGATAAAAACACATATACATAAGTGGACATATTTTATGTAAAGAAAGCAGACAAAACAAAATAAAATATGGGGACATAAAAAGTAATATTGGTTAGTTGCTAAAATTAACAATGTAATACAACTTCATAATATATTCTACTACTAAAGAAAACTAAACAACTCAGGGACTCTGGCTAAGTGAAATGGGAAATTTCAAGTACACTAGATATCTGGGATAATTTTTAAAGTAGGCAGAGAACATAGCTGTCTACATTGTTAAAAAAATTGCTCATTCCAGCGATTGGTATCTGACTTCCACAATGAAAAAGCCATTCTTTTGTTTATAATCTTGTTACCTATTTAAAAAAAACACCAACAAATATTTGCAGAAAGGTCCTTTTCCAATGAGCAGATTCATTTGGGAAAGGTAGAAGAAGAGAGCATAAAGGCACATCAGGCTCAATTGGATACACAGTTTGGGAAGAATGGATCCAAAAAAGTGAATATCTACCACATGGGTAAATTGCATACTCATTCACAGTTTTTTGTTTTGAAAGATCATTGTTTTGAGAAGATAAATTGAGATTCTAAACCTGTCAATAAATTGCAAACTCAGAAGGTTTTAAAAAACTAGAAAATTTTTCAGTCCTATTGACTGATTGGATTGTGTGTTTACCAAAGGTGAACCTAGCTATATTTGCAGAAGATCATCACGAGGCTGACTTAAAGATAATTAATGATTTGCTGATGGAAAACATTAAAAGAATTTTCTAAGATTTGGGTCATTGTTTGAATTGGTGGAATAAGTGATAAAATGACCTTATTAAGTGACAGGCCATTTAAGAAGAGATATCATCTTCATAGAATCAGATAAGAACTTAGAGATCATCTAGTCCAAGTTCTCCAATCTATAGACAAGATATAACATGATTAGCCCAAGGTCACAGCGGTGGTAAGTATAAGTGATGGAATTTGAACTACGGTGCTCTGATGTTAGGTCCAATGTAATTCCCACTACACTGTATACCATAACATTTCTCTAGATTTTTATTATAATATCCTTGAACAATAAGCAGTGAATAGTAATGTGCTATAAAAGTAAGTAATTAAAACCATCTAGAACAATTATTTTATTATTTTTAAAATATTATTATTTTTTAAATATTATTACTGTTAATCATTATTTGAGTGAATTTCTAAGTGATGTGTAGAGTGCTAATATGTTCCTAATTATCAAGACAGTATATTACAGAAGTGTGATGGACTGGTTACTCAAGAGTGAGGATGACTAACAGAAAACCAGTGTTGTCTCATCTGGTACTCTTTGGAAGTCCTGTGAAAGTGAGAAAGTCCTCCAAATAAAGTAATATTTGTGAAGCACTTAGGGTAATGCCTGGCACATTGTAGTGTTCTAAAAATATTGACTCTCTTCTCTCTTTCATCTCCAGAAGTTTGAGTGGAATTCTTGTGACAAACTTCAGTGAGGACAGGGATAAAAATTAAATAGGATTAAAATATTATATATGTAAGGGATGCAATTTGCATGTGCAGGGAACTCTTCTGTGACATTAAAGATACATTTAAGTATTTTAGAGGAAGAGAAATAGTGGGGGAAATGAATCATATCTTTTCTATAATCACTGACTTCAACTCCTGTCCCTTAAAAAAGCATCCAAAAGAAAATAAAAATCAGACCCAAATCAGTTTTCTTTTCATATATAATATAAGGTAAGCTTAGAGACTTTCCATCATCATCACCATCACTACTACTAGTATTATTACTACTAAATTGACAAGGAAGACAATGTTCGATTGTCAGAAGTTGATGTGACACAATAAATTAGCCCTGTGCAGAGATTCTTAAGTAAACTTTTCAAAACTTTCATTTGTGTTACAGTAGGGAACTATAAATAAAAGAAACAATATAGTAATCAAAGAAATACAGAATTTGAGATTGGTTATTTAACTCTAACTCATACATGAAATACTTACCTTCTTTCACAATAAAAATAATGATATCATCTGTGTCTAATATATTCTGACTGTACTGGCAAAACACCTGAAATTCACAAGCCTTTACTTCCTTACATATTCTAAAGATGGGTTTTAAAGGTACTAGTGATGTCAGGGAAAATAAAAAGGCATGGAAGTGGCATGATGGTAATCTTACCAACAGAAAGAGAAGTCATATGGGAAAAGGAAAAAAAAAATTCTTACTTGTGTTCAAACATTTTCTTCTCTGAATAACCTTCCAATGTTTCTCCTGATTCTCTACATTAGGAGGCATTCATTTCCTTACATTTGTTTTTCCTTCTTCAATTTTAGCAACTTTCTGTGCATATCTTTACTAAAGTTATATACTCCTTTCTTTGTCCCAGTTAGTAATAAGATATGTGAAATGCAAAACTTAATCCTTTTTTTCTTTTCAAAGCATTTTAACATCTTAAATTATAACTCCAAAATAGCTCTACAAGTGATCAAAATTTTTCTTTCTTTCCTTCCTTTGTTCATTTGTTCATTCCTTCCTTCCTAAAACCTTAGGTTCTAGGAGATTTCTACAACAAACTGCAAGGTAGTTCAATATTTGTCTACAAGTGCCATTAAAATAATTTTCTAAGCCATAGCTTAGTGATTGGTAGGAACAAGATTAGATCTAATGTTTCATGGCATTATTATCCTCCCCAAAATAAAAAGTATCTTCTTCAACAAAATAAGAATGCCCACAACAATACTGACATTTTTTTCTATATGATGTTATTGCTTGCATAAAAAGAATAATTTTAAACATAGTCTTTTAATTTTTTCTAAGTAAAATGGTGTTGTGTATACTTGTGTCAACCCCACAAACTCTTCACTATTTTGACATTGGAATAAATGTGATTGAAATGGAATGGCTATTGTTAATCTTTATTCTAATGAACATTCAAACAGTTCTATGTTTTTACTGCTTTCCATATCCTTATCAGTGTCCTTTTACTCTTTATACATCTGAAATATGAATTTCACTGAAAACAACCCCAAGCATAATATAAGGGGAGGAATCTAGAGACTACCTGCAACAGCACCTCTTTAGGAAGTTCTTTTACCAGAGAACTCTGTCTGGGATATCATTTATAGCAATGTTAACTTTTGAAAATTGCATGCCACTTTTCCTGTATTACTGTATTAAATAGCCAGCTTTATAAATCAGATTCCTACAATCTTCATTCCCTCATTTTTCTGTATTCTAACATAGCACCTTAATTTTGAATAGTCATTACTTTTTTATTTAGCATATTCTAAATTGCATTCTCTACTCCTTGATTATATCTTTCAAGTGTCCACCATTAGGACTAATGGGAAATATTCAAATTAAAATGGCTACATAGATGATTTTCCTTTCCACTATTTCCCCTCAGAACAAAAAAGGCTTAATAATGATGGGAAAATATTAGTGACATAGCTGGAATTTAAATATTTAACAGCCTTTTCTCTGTCTATTGCCATAAACTTTACTAAAAAGAACTCCTTACTTCTAAGTCTTTTATTGCATATAATTTAAATGGAACCTCCAAAACTGAACATCCACTTATTTGGTTATGAAATTTCAGTTGTGTCTTTAAAAGTGAACCTAAGACATGGATTTATTCATAAACATAATCTTTTCACATACCTTTGTACATATGTGTCTTTCTCCAAGAAGGATTTTAAGTTGTTTATTTTTTTTACCATAAATCCTAATAAACAGCTGTACATGTGAGATTCACTTTCTGATTTATAGATGAATTAAACTAGAAAGACACATTAAAAAACCAAAGTGCTTTTTTATGAGTCAATACTATTCTTTCTTTCATTCATCATTTAGTCAAAACAAATTTGCAGTGGCTAAAATTTAAATTTGTTCAACTGAATTCATTTTTCTGTTTTATATATATATATATATGTATGTATATATATATATATATGTATTCATTTTAAAAATAATTCCAACATTAGATCACAGAATCATAGATTTAGGTGGAGGTTGGAATAATCTGGTCTAAAAATTATATCTTTTTATTTTTTTTATAAAAACCTTACCTTCCATACTGGAATCAATACTGCGTATTGGTTCCAAGGCAGACAAGTGGTAAGGGCTAGGCAATGGGGGTCAAATGACTTGACCAGGGTCACAAAGTTAGGAAGTGTCTGAGGTCAAATTTGAACCTAGGACCTCCCATCTCTGGCCTGACTCTCAATCCATTGAGCCACCCATCTGTCCTCTAAAAATCTCATTTTATAACAAAAACAGCTAAGGTGTTTAAGATAAGTGGTTATCTGCCTTTCCCAAGGTCATGAAGGTAATAAATGGCAAGCTCAAAGAGTAAATATTCCTTTAAATAGATTCTTAAAACATGCTGGTTAACACTATTTAGATGAATGGTTTATATGTCTAATGTGCCCTCATGATAATGAGGATGATAATAGATGATGAAGATGAGAATAAGGATGGTGAAGGGGTTATGTTATATCACTGAGTAGACTGTAAGTTCTTTGATAACAGAGGGTTTTTTTTTCTATTTTAGCTTTGAATGCTTTCTACCTAGCATAGTGAGTTGCATTTAGTAGGTCTTTAATAATTGACTTCTGAATTGTATTAAATTTAAATTAATTGAATTCCATTGGATAATAATGAGACTTGACATTTATATTGTGCTTTATGGTTTGCAAAGCACTTTAGAAGCATTACTTCAATTGATCCTTTAAAGGTCATGGTGATTGGATACATACAAATTCATTTATTTTTTAAAAATATAAGCACATATAATATTTAGATAACAACCTTATATTATAAAAATGGAATCTCTTCTACAATCTCTGATTTTTCATAATGGTTTGGCTGGAAACATCTAAATATAAAGGACAAGAAAGAAAAAAATAATTGTAATATTTATCATTCTAATTCTAATATGCTTACATTTATATGTTGTTTACTACCAGCCAGTCACTGTGACATACCTAATGGGTGTATGAGATTGGATATTAACCACTCGTTTACTTACACCATACCTCGTACTCTATCCCCTATGCATTCTAGCTAAATTTAGAAAGGAATAGAGGGATTCTCTGTCTAATGATTTGTATGGAAGGTCTATGATCTCTTTTGTTCATGCATAAAACTATTAGAAATCATGGATCTTTCAAACATAGCTTAGAAAAAGAAATAGACACTTGGTTGCATTTTCTTAGCCTCAGAAACCAATTCTTTCCATACGCACATGTGCATGCTCTAAGGAAACCTGGATTCTGAGGGTCGCTGCTGGAATAAAGGACAAAGACTGGTAGCTCTACCACACTCTAGGCTGTTCAAAGAAGCAGCAATGTAATTTGAATTACCTGGAACTACATATCAATAGTAATTTTAAAAAAATGCTCATTCCAAACTAACTATAAAGTGGACATAGTAAAGTTTCCACCTAGGAAAGTGAAATCTCTGCCTCCCCCTGCCCCACCCACAAGCCCTTTGTCATTGTGGTAGACCATGACTTTGTCCTTGATCAAGAAAAAAATGGAATAAAATTGATTTAAAAATGTATTGATTAACCCTTAGGCAAGTTTTGAGAAGGACAGTCATTTCAGAAGAGTGACAATGTTCCCTTTGTGGAAGAAGCCCACCAGATGGCAGCAACTAAGTGGAGGATGTAATAGTGAAAGGGATTGAAGAGATACATGGGGTAAGGCAGGTTTTGTAACAGGGAATGGAGGAGTTGAAGGGACAGAGGGAATATGGCTGCTGGTGAGGTAAAAGGAGAAGCCTGGTGTTGGTGGGAGGAAGAGGAACATCATCAGTGGAAAGGGTGGAATTAAGGTGAGGCATAGTGGGATACTTATAGAAGGAGCCCACAGTCAAGAAAAAAGCTTTGGCTGAATCAGAAAGGATTCATTCTTTGAACTGTGACTGAATTATAAAGGAAAAAGTGTTCCAACTTTCAGTATTGGCATGGGGAATCCTAGGGACACATATTTGCTGATATTGTCATGGTCTCTAATTGTTTATCTTGATTTCATTTTAATTATACCTCTTTTTGTTATTGGTTCTTTTGCCATTAGCTTGCTCTGAATAGGGGCTAAGAAATGTAAAGTGATCTTGAAGAGCTCATCAAATCTGGGAAAGAAAATGGGGTTCCAATAGCTGGGAAGTAGATGCCAGACAGTATTCTGCATACTCCTCCTGAAAGTTAATTACTTTTCAGGTACTTCTGTTCATTGTTAAGTACTGTATTATTTAATCCTGAAGCAGTATTTATTAAATTAGTAACAGCCTGAAATATTTGATACAGCTTTCAGAAGTGTCTGATGGAATAGAGAATTATCTTAGGAAGGTTCATAATCTTACAACTGGAGGAGACTTTTGAGATAATCTAATTGAAATCTGTCATATTACAGATGAGGAAACCGAGATGAAACAATAATAAATGTCTTGCCTATGTAATGTAGTAAATTTGTTGGAATGCCTGTTTTTCCAGATTCCCTAAAGGGAGGGAAAAAACAACACATTAAAATGAAATCTATAGAGCTAAAGTCCCATTCTTCTTTTTCCTAGGAAAACAACCTTGAGAGGTTGGGATGGTGGGAGGAGGAGGGGAGAAGTGGAGAAAAGTGATGGGAGAAAGGCCAGAAGCTCATTTAATAGTGGTGGATAAAACAAAGGAGCCTGAGGAATGAATCAAATAGCAAGGAGGTTATTTCTCTTGTTAGGAGTTACAGATGCAAAATAAGAACTCTAGGCATCTAGATTTCAGTTGGAAAGAGAAAGAACTAGTATTTTGGGTTAAAGACTGAAGGGGTTGCTAGTGATTTGGATTCTAACTTGTAGGGGTGAGCCAACAGGACCCTGGGTTACATACAAACAAGAGAATATATCTAAGGCATTCTGCAATCCTGAAGTGCTATATCAATGTTAGTTGTTATTAACTAGTATATACAGTGGAATATAGGGTCATAACGACTGTAAATGTTATTTTTACTTTTTTATATCTTTTCATATGTATATTTTGCACAAAACAGGAATTTTTAAAAATGTATTCATTTATTTGTTGCATTAACAATAAATAACTTTGTTAAAGGAAAGAACTATAATGAGACATTATATATATATATAAAGAACTATAATGAGAACATAATGAGACATACCAACTCTCTCTCCATTGCACCACAGTCATTTTGCTGCCTTTGTGCCAAAGAGGGAGTGAACATAAGGAATGAAGTTTAGAAAGGCAACAGAAAAGGGGTAGCTAGGTAGCACAATGGCTAGAGAACCAGTCCTGGAGATGGGATCTCATGTGTTCAAATCTGATTTCAGACACATTCTAGCTGTGTGAGCTGAACAAGTCACTTAACTCTATTGCCTAGCCCTTATTGCTCTTCTGCGTTAAAACCAATACTTGGTGTTGAATCTAAGAAGATAAGAGTTGAGTTCTAAAACAGGAATTTAACAAATGTTTGTGGCATGAAACAATTGAGTTGAATCCCAGCTGAAAGGCAAAAAAGGATTTATTTTCTTCTTCACCTCCCTCAAACCTCCTTCTCTAGCCACCCTCTGGGAAACACACATGCGCGTGCACACAAACACACACACGCACACACACACACATGCATATACACGCGCACACACACACTTGCTTTTATGTTTTAAATTGCCACTCCATACTGCATTGCTTGAACCTCTCCCCCCTCAACCTCAATGAGCTCAGCCAAAATATAGTTACTTTAGCCTAACGTATTCCCAGATACAAGTTTCTCTACAGGGAGAATCTGGCCTAATATTTAGTTTGATACAAACATTTGTATGGCAGTTCCTCCCTTCTATTTTCAAGAGCTATGTAATGGAAATCTGCTCTCTAAAATGTCTATCCTGTGCTCTTGCCATCCGTCTTGTAACGGTGAAATGCATGCAGCTGGTACAAAATAACAAAGATGCCTCAATATGTTTTCCATAAATATATTGGTTCACGTTCTTACACAGAGAAAAATGTGAAAAAACATTACCTTCCTCCTGTTGGAAGTATAATTGGACTGGGCCAGAGCCAACCCAGAGTCATGTCTTTGGCTCTGCTGATACTGGGGTATTCTCATGTGATTTGCATTTGGTATGTCGGGGATATTTAAATGTAAAACTTGATGATTTGAGAGAAGCTGTTCAAAATACAAATAGAGTAGCAAACTCCAGGGATTTTAGCCCCTATCTCCATTATACTTCAAATCCAACTTGGGGTTTTAAGAAATCACTTCTCATTATTGTTCAGTCTTCACTGGCCAGCCAGATTTTATACTTGTGTGTAGTCACATCCAATGATTTTTTTTTTAATGGTAAAATGGATTTGGAAGCAGGATGGGGAGCCAAATGAATCTAATCCTTTTAGAGTAGGTTGGTATAATCAAATTCAAGGCTTAATCTGAAGTGACCACAGATAATATAAAAGAGCCATGGTGTGCTAGTATGGAAAGAATCCTGATGTACAATAAACAGGATGTAATAAAAATGAGCTAGATTGTTTCTGTATTGGAAATGGGTTTAGAAGTTTGTTCTACCAAAAGTGACAATCCCCTGAAACAGAATTCTAAATGAACAATGTGATTTTGGTGTAATGTAGGCTGAGTCTTCAGAGCACTCTTTAACTTGACCTGCCTTGAAGAATCCCCACTGAGATGGCTTGATCTGATGCATGTAGGGATTCTGGACTCCTGGCAGAGCTCCAGCAGAAGTCTATTGGGAAAGCTGCTGGAAGCCAAGAGAAGAGCATAAAAGCTAACATCACTTTGCCTAGTAAAAGGATAACTCAATCAAAGAGAAGGGAAGAACATGAAGCATTTTTCCCCCAGTTGTTCAAAGCTGGCAAGAGAGGTACTGGGGTGGTGGGAGGAAGGAGAAGATGTAATAACATATAGCAACAACAACAAAAAATTGTACTAAAATCTCTAAGAAAATCATGAAGGAATGGGAATTTTAATACCAATCAAGAAGCATTTTATGAAGTACTATTTACTAAGCACTGTGTGATAACATCTAAAGAGAGAGTATTTAAAAAAGTCAGTAAGAATTAATTAAGAGACTGTCATGTGCCATGCACTGAGGTTACCTCTAGAGATATTAAAGAAGACCAGAATTCCATGTTTGGGCTGCCATTTGAAGGATTCTTAGAGGCAGAAGTGAGAAGGGAATGCATTACAGCAAAGTAAAATAAAGGAAAATGCAATATAGTCTCCAGTCCTGTCTTCTTAGATGGATGGTGACTGAAACATTGAAAAGGGAGCCTCAGATGCTAATAATCAGACTTTTTTATTCTATATGAATTTCAATTTGGTTATTGATACCCTAAATATAAGATTAATTTTCAATGATGGTTGAAAGGACCAATTGCTTGAGGAAATGGACAGGACTGTATATATCTTCATGCACTCACTTAAAAACACATTAAATATATATATATACATATATATTTGTATATCTATATCTCTCTGAATGTATAGAAAAATACACACATACTCCATTGTGATGCAAGAACATTTCACAATGTTTGTCATTTACCCCTTAGAGAAATAAACAAAGGAGCTAGCAACATTCAGCTTATTATTTATCCAATAATAATAAAGAACATTTTATAGAACACTTGGTCTTCCTTTATTGTACTGTTCATTATATGTATTTTTTAAATGTCATTAAAATATTGGCCCATTCACTATCAAGTTTTTCAAAGTATAAAGGAGTTTAAAAATTCTACAAAATCCCCAATAACATTTTCCAAATTGCATCAACACAACACATACATCAATTTAGTGACTTCATTACAATGATGAGAATAGATGAGAATGACAAAATAATTGGAAAACATGAATCAGGATAAGAAATGAAAATGCCAAATAATTTTTGTTTAAATAAAAGACCCCTGCTTATTATAAATACTTTCTTTTTTGAAAATAATAGGGCAGCACTGGTCATGGCAAACACTGAATAACATCAGGAAAATGAAATTTATTATGTATTATATATGTACAATCAGGAAGTGACTCAGCTCTGATGTCGAAGTTGTTCATGAATCAACTCTCTGTGTATAGTCAGAACTTTAATTTGATAGAGGAAAGATCAAAATTATATATAAAGCTTGAAGAAAGAATAAAAAATGATAAAAATCTGGCATAACCTATCTTGACCTATCCAAATGAGTTTTTGATAATGAAATTTAGATGAATAAAAACATAATTATTGGAAGACGGTTAGACTATAATATTACAGAGGTTTAGCCAATATATACCAGCAGTCAAAACAAGAACAAAAGGATTAATTAAAAAACTTGGTGAACAAACACTTATATTAGCATCAGAGTTTAGTTAGGACATAGAGTATAAGAGGAAAAATCAAGCTGCAATTCTGGGTTAAGACTGAGCTGAAGGAAGACTTTGTAAACTAAAAAGGGAGTAAAAAATGTATTAGACAGTCAATAAAGAAAACATTCAACCATAGAGAGTCATGATTATATTCATATAGAGAAGTTCAGAATCCAAAAACAAGTACTAAGCATGCAAGATTAAAAGGTAAAACAGGATCCTTCAATAGAGAATGTGAAGATTTAGTCTTTGCAACAAGTAGATGAACTTTGGTCTTTATAATATACAAAATGACTTCTTACTGGTATCCAATCGTTTTTAGAAAGATTGTATCTCAAGTTATTTTTCTCCATTGAAATTTTCACTCTAGATGGTAATACTGACAGTTTTCTTTTCAAGTATTTTTATAGAAATAAATTTATTTAAAGGGGGACTATCACTAAATGAGATAATGATATAAATGGAGAAAAGTATAAAGTGAGATTCCAATTCTTGCAATAATTACTGTTTGGGAGAATATTTTCCCATTAAAGTCAGGATCATCAAACTGAAGAATTATCATTGAGAACATAAAATATCTTTCTCCCATATCTTTTCATTTTGCAGATGAGAAAACTAAGACTCAGGAACACAAGAAAGGCAATAAAATGAAGAAGAGAGAGATCCAGTGATATAGCCAGAAAATCTGGGTTTTCATTCTCTGACACTCACTGGCTTTTTTGGTCCTAGGTGGGTCAAAACATTCAGGGATTTAATGGCCCCATATGTGAAACTGGGACAGTGATAGACATCTACCTGATAATGTTTTCAGAAGACAGGGTTTTTATAAAACTAAACTTCTTTAATTTCATTCATATAAGAAATTCTCAGCAAGGGAAATCCACCTGTCAATACACATAGGCACCCAATCTTCACATAAAGAGTCAGTTGGGGTAGTAAGAGGTGACTTTCCCTCTGTCAGACAGCTGTTATGTGTGATATATGGCACTTGAGCAGAGATTTACTTGACTCCAAGGACATCTTTTTATCCATATACAAAGTAAGCTCTTGTGAAATTATTTTTCACTTTCTTTTTTTCTTCCTTCTTTTCTCTCTCTTTCTTTCACTCTTTCTCTCTCTTTCTGTCTTTTTCCTTTCTTTTTTTGTTTTCTTTCTTTCCTTGTTTCTTTATTCCTTTATTTCCTCCCTCCCACCACTTTCTTCCCCTTCATTGTTTCTCACATAATTTTATGTAAAGTATTATAAGCTCATTGTCACACAATTATTATTAATGCCTAGATTAGAACCCAGGTCTCCTAACTTACTGCATATTAAATAAACTATTTCTGCCACTGATAATAAAATAAATCATGATGCTATGTAAAGTACAGCATAAGCAAAGATCACAAAACATTACACAGAACAATTCATTTTCTACGTAACAAAAACATCCAAGGCCATAAATATGTTCATGATTTTCTGTTCTTCCATTTTGTCACCTTGCTTGTGTAGTTTATGAAAATCTAGGTTTTGATCCTGCCTCAGACAAATCATATCCATACTACCTTTTACTAGTCAGTAAATTAAACTCTTGGAGCCTCAGTTTTCTCCTCTGAAACATAGTAATAACAACAACTAAAAGAACAACACTAACAACTTCACAGGATTGTGGTGAGAATTAATTAAAAGAATAAAGTTAAAATGATGTGGAAACTTCAAAGTGCTACTTGAATATAAATTATAGTCATCATTGTGCTTTTCAAAATTTCAGGAGCAACTGATTTATATGGCTCTATGTTGATATAAGGAAGTAGATTTTGGGGGGGAGTTCATGATTTTATCTACTTTAGCATCCTATTGTTTTCTATTTAAAATAGTACTTAAGAAAATTATGGTTTTTCCCTTAATGTGTTTTTAAACTTTGCTCTATTCTTAAGTGTGATTTTCTTTTGTCTTGGGGCCAAATGTTTTCCCTTGAGCAAATATGTTCCTAATTTTATGGGGGAAGTAAAAACTGAAATAAGCTTTAATGTTTTGCTTTACAGATTATGCTTATTTCCCCTCCCATAATTATTTCTTAATGAATAACAGTTACATTTTATTTTCGAAAATTTTCTAAATTGTGACTCTCAATGATTGTCTCCCAGAAGACAGAAAATATAGATTTAATTATTGGCAAGCCCTCAAATTAATACAATCTAATTCAGATTGTACTAAATCCTATTTTTCTTCTCTTCTTCCTATTTTTTATCTACATAAAGCTTTATTCCCACATCTAAAATTAAGAGCAAAGAGGAAAGGGAAAGTTCAGAGGCGGGTATTATATTTTGACAAAAATGACATTAGACAATTTTCCAAAATGTTTTCTTTGGGGAGAGCCATCAATATATTAGAAAATACTATAATTATGAAATCCAAAAACTTGTAATCTTAAAGTATAGTAAACTTAAATGATAAGAAAATGTAATTAAACAGTAGTGTAATTGGAAAGAATAAAAAGAACATTATTTTTGAAGTCTAAGAATCTGGGTTGAACTGAAGTTAGGGAACATGGGTTCAAATCTTGATTTCATACATAACTAATCAACTGTCGTTAATCTTCAAATTCTTTCTTTCTTTCTAAAAATAGAGTTTAGAACTCTATACCCTCAGAGATCCCTGTCAAGTTTAAATCTGTGATGCTATAAACAACTTGAAGACAAAGGGCAAAAATTATGTAAAATATATATTAAAATACAAGGAATGAAACATTTTTGGAAATATATTTTCAATTTGTAGTTAAGTATTTTCAAGAAAACTTGAATAAACAGATCCAAGTTTTCCCCCCAAAGCTTCCCAAACACAGTACAGTGGCTGATACCTTAGGTAATTTGATTTATTCAATGCCCTCTCTTTAATCTCTTTTAAGCCCATGTTTCTTTATTCTGTATACAATAAAGGGATTATGCACATCATACCTCTTAACTCTCTCTGGAGGATAACAGATTTAATTACTGTTCTTCCTTCCATTTAAACATTCAAGTCAGAATGTTTTGTCTAGCAGTTTTTAGTAAAAAAAAAATTCATCTAAATCTGCATTTGGCTGATTTGTCCACATCAGAACATTTAATTGGAAGGTAATGGCCAATTCTCTCTTTTCAATTTAGGAAAAACAGTGGTGAGTTTGACTTTTAATTAAATTAAATTTTAGATTTCCACATATCTTACAGTCGAATGATTATTTTCCTCCCTATAGGAGACATGTTAGTAAAGTAAATCAATTTCATTACTGGTACCTTCAGTGGACATTTGACATTGGTGAACACTATTGTCTTCTAGAAATCTAAATGTGAATGCTTCATTTGCTGAAGATTGGATTCTTATTGTCTGCCTCATCTCTGGTTTCAGGAAGTAAAAGGCTAACAGTGATTTTTTTTTCCCATCCTGAGCTTTAGCATCATAACTCTACTTAGTATCTTTAATTAGGCTTAAAGATCCAGATAGAACCTTAATAAAGGGCCACAAAGGATGATATACAGAGAAAAGGTACAAATTAATGAGGATATTATACAATAAGGAAAACAAAAGAAGTCCATCATTATTGTGAAGTAGCTGCTATATAATTAAATCATACATTGACATCTCTAGTGAAGGCAGGTCAAACATTTTAAGGGCAGATGTTTTATTGGAGAAGGAAGCATGTCAATATTAAGAGAAATATTAATTCTTATCCTACCTTGGGATATATCTGACCAATATCAGATTTTAGCTCTTTAAAGGGAACTTGGACTCTAAAGCCCAATGAAATAAAATTTTGTTTTATCCAAATTAGACTGATGCCTAGTAATAATCATTTTGGGTCCAGACACATGGAGGTGAGGCCTACAACATTCAGGATTTAATCACATCAAAGACAAATCCCTGTTGCAGAAGAACCAAAATAAAGGCAAGGTAAATCAGATATTATTACCTAAATATCTCAACAGTGTATTTAAAGCTTTACTGTCTCCATTTCATAACTCCTAAAGTAAAATTTAAAAGGACAATTTTAAACATCTTTTACATCCGTTGAACTGAATTTGTTTCTCATAAATTAGTTTCAGTAGAAAATATCACTGGAGAAAGAAAAACCCAAATGAATTTCAGTTAACTGCAAAAGCTACCAGATTGAAACATGTATTTCAAAATGTAGGAACCATCATAGGATGATCATAAACAAAAATAAAGGGATTGACATAATTCATATTCATCATTTTCATCCTTCTCCGGAGCCCTGAATCACTCAGTTAAGTTTAATAGTCATAAACTTGAATGATAGGAGATTGCTATTAAGCTCCAAAAGAAAAGTGGGAGGGTATAGAAAAAGGAAAGAAAAAAAAACCAGACATAAGCTTCATTGCCCATATAAAGTATTATGTAAATAATGAATAAGAGAAGTATATTCAAGAGGACCACACATAGATTTAAACAATGAAAATAACCTTAAGGATAATCTTTTTTTTAATACAAATTTATTTGTTTGTTATATTAAAATACCCAGTTAACTCCTTCCTTTCCTTCCTTCCCCCTTTAGAGAAAGCATGTTTTGACAAAACATCTGTATAAATAAACTTTTATTTCTATTTATCAATTTTTTCTATGTAGATGGACATATACAAGTCATTCTTCAATCAATATTTCTGTTGATGTGTACCTAATGTTCTTTTGGTTCTGTTAAGTTAATTCTTTCTAATTTCAGGTGAGTCTTTCCTTGTTCGTTTTTTTTTTTTTTGCTTCCCCTAAATTAATCTGTTCATCATTTCTTATAGTGGACTATCCATCACAATCATATGCCTCAACTTGTTTAGCCATTCCCCAAATGACAGACATCCCTTCAATTTCTAGTTGTTTGTCATCTCAAAGAGAAGCTCTCTCTCTCTCTCTCTCTCTCTCTCTCTCTCTCTCTCTATATATATATATATATATATATATATATATATATATATATTTTAGAACATGTAAAGTTTCTTTTCCCTTTTTTCCATAAACACCATATAAAATAAATCAGAAGTAGTATTGCTGAGTCAAAAAGTATATACAGTTTTATAACTGAGCATAATTCCAGATTGCTCTCCAAAGTGGTTGGATCAGTTCACAGTTCCACCAAAAGTGTATTAGTGTCCTCATTTCCCTCATCTCCTCCAATATTTGTCATTTTAACCAATTTAATAAATTGTTTGGATTTGAATTTTCTCTAATAAATAATAACTTTTTCATATGGTAATAAAAAGTTTGATTTCTCCATCCATGCCTTTCTAAAAAATGATAAATACTTTTTCACTACAGGACAATTCAAAATCTTTCCTTTCTATGGAATTGTATCCATACTTAAATAGCAATTAACCATTCATTTCTATAGACCACTAAATTGAGCACTGCATGGACAAACAATATAACAAATTATATTCCACTTATTTCAGAATTTTGGCAATAAAGTGAAAAGGGGGTATGCATACCAAGTTTTGTCATCATTCGAGTTTCCCAAAACCTTTGATCTCACTTTCTAGTGATATTGAAAAAGAAGTTACTTAATACTCTGGAAAAAGTAGAAAAAAAATCTTCTGAAAACTCTCAAGTGCAATGTTATAATGGGTATTTGCCTCCTGAGTAGCAGAGGCAACTCAATTCTGGCTTCCTTTCAGAAAGAATGTCAGACTTTAAAACATGGAATAGGATTTGTGTTTTTAAATCCACATGTAAATTTTAGCAAATCACCAAAGTATCAGGGATACTGACCATGACAGTTATTTTATTTGCTCTGAATAATCAAAGGATTTTAAAAACTGCATTCTGTTTTCCAACATGAAATTCTAAGGTTGGGATGCTATAATGTTGAAAAATGAAATTCTTTGAAGGTTCATATGGGACACCTTTCCTAAAAGGGGTGACAAATGGAGGCTATTCTATGTGCAAATTCAAAAGATACATTGCTTTTCTCTGTGAAGCTGGAACTGGCGTAACATGTTGATATATTTATGCTTTAAAGAAGCTTGGAAAAGGTGAAGCAGTTATATAATGGTGGAGTACTTCAACTTTACAAAATATAACAAAGGATAGGAGTAAAGTACTCTAATACATTATTCTATATTACTAATTATATTTATAATCTTTGTTCTGCATTTTAATAATAAGCTGTATATTATATAATTATTACATGAATTGAATTACATAAAATGAAATAGGTATCACCACCTGAAAATTTACAATGAATATTTGCTCTTTTAGCATTTACAATGTGTTTTAATTATTTGTGAGGTTATATAAAATAAAACAAATACTAGCTAAAATGACTAATAAAATTAAAAAGAAAATGATACTATTTTGCTCCTGAAATAGTAAGATTTTATTGCACCGTATTATCCCTGTACTTTTATTTCGATGGGATTAATACCATTATTTTCTTTGTAAAATAACTTTCCTGATGAATATTTAAATAAATGTGCTATTTAAGATCTTCTATATTATGATATATGATTTTTTCATTCATAACTTGATGTTATTTTTTCCTAAATACTAATAACATAATGTTAAGTTTCCCACAACCCAATGGTGTATGTGTGATGTGTATGTATGTATGTGTGTGATGTGACACATGCACATACAGGTTAAATGTGAAAGCTGTCACTTAATACTTTAGTCCCAGATCCCATTTCCATAACTTCTAGCAAACATAGTGCAAACTGGGTAAACCCTAAGCAAAATCTTTTTAAAAGAGAATATTTCTGAAATTTACTTTAAATCTATCTCTCTATCTATCTATACCTATCTATCCATCGATCTATTTATATCTATATATCTCACATACATATATGAATACACACATACATATATATATATATATTTGGTTTGAAAATGTTAGAAGACTATATTAAAATCTGAAAGTGAATTAGTTATCACAATTACATAGACACACATATGTATAACTGCATAGAAATTTTATACTGATGATGTAGTTCAGTCATTCAGTAGAGTTTGACTCATGATTCTGTGGACAATACTCATTGTTCATGGAGTTTTCTTCTCAAAGATACTGAAATGGATTGCTACTTCCTACACTGGTGAATTAAGGTAAACAGAGGCTAAGTGTAGTGCTAGAGACCAGATGTGAATTCTAGTCTTCCTGACTCCAGGGAATACATACATATATACATACACACATACATATACACATATATATGCATTTGAATGAGTTCCTTCTGTAACCCTCTGTCTCAAAGCCAATAAGAAAAAGGACTTTATCCTTTCTGTAGGGGCTGGAAAGGTAAAGTGATACAACTCAACTCAGTCAAAAGGGCAAGTCCTTCTAAAGGGAAAGTCCTAGGAGTCTCTAGAGTGGAAAACTGGGGTAAGGATATTGTAGAGACTGATAACTCCTCTATTATCTTCCCATAGTCTTTTCCATCAGAAATCTGAAATGAGATTGGGATTTTCAATGTCCCAGAAGCAATGGCAGACACAAAAGTGACTTAGAGACCATATCTGGAAGACTTTAAGAGATATGAGTTCTCCTGCCTTCACCAAACTCTTTCCTGTCCTTCACACAAGGTAGGAAAATTCTCTCCATTAATAAGGAGAAATTCCAATACCATGCCACTTTGGGAGAGATGTCTGCCATTTTGCCCTAGTTTAATTAAAAAAAAAATATTAGGCAAGTAAATGAAAACTACACTTTCTTCTTTGGATTTGGCTCAGATACTGTCATATTATTTCACAGCCATTTGCAAAACTATTGTTCTTTTTGTTGAAATAATGAAGCCCCCAGACCTTATCTTACAGGCACGTATGCATAATTTCTTACTTAACACTTTAACTTTTCAAATATTCTTGGAGCAGCTAGGTAGTCCAATGGATATTCAAGCTTATAGATGGGAAGTCCTGGGTTCAAATTTGTTCTCAGTTGCTTCCTAGGTGTGTGACCTTGGACAAATCACTTAACACCAATTGCCTGACCCTTATCACACTTCTGCCTTGGAAGTGGTACCTGTTATTGATTCTAAGATGAAAGGAAAGGATTTTTTTAAATTATGGAATAAAAACAAATCTTACTTTTATGATGTAGGTTTGAAAGAGCTGCATTCTAATCTTACTTTTTCATCCTAGCTCTGTGACCAATGTAATTCATTTAACCTGTGAATATCACCTGCCAAATATCTAAGACTCTAGTGTAGATGAATTCTAATTTGATTTGGTTGAGAGACATTACATGAGCATCTCTCTAAACTGATTACATCAAAAGAGCCTTAACAAAGTGATAGGAATTTTTTCTTTGTTTTTTTTTGTTTTGGATGGTGTTTTGGGGATGAAGATCGCAGAAGTAGCAAAAAGAGACAAGTGATGTCACATTTTAAAAAATAATGATTTTCCTTCAAATAAAGAGCTTGTGGAAATGCTGTAAAATTCTTTTGGACTTACAGTGTTAATAGTGAAAGGCATATTTAAAAACAGATATTACCAACTTGCAGTAAGTTCTCATTATGCTATTTTGTTGTTTTTATTGATTTTATTTTGAAAATATGCTATATAGAGATAAAAAGAAAAACACAGGCAGATCATAGATGACCTCAACTAAATTCAAGGCAGTATTTCAGTCAAGAGATTCTGCTGATGTTATGATATGAACCATACAAGTGCAATCCAAGCAGTTAGTGAAGGTCAACTCAACTGGGAGTTAAAAATGCTAATGGACTATGAATCTAATGCTAGCATCCATCTAGCAATTGCAATGTACATTAGGTACTCAGGAAATATATCAGTGAACATGAAAAAATTATTTTTAGTCACAGGCACTTCCAAAATTTGCAAGTTTCTAATAGTGCTGCATTGTGTACCATGATAAACTTAAGGAATTCTTTTCAATTGGGTTTGAAATTTGATTTTGAAATGGGCAAATCAAGAGGAAATAAATGGTGCTAACAATTTCAGTAGAAAGGGAATTTTGTGCAGGAAGGCTTTCATAACAGAAAAAAAAGTACTTTAATAGAGTTAAATTTAAATTATTCTAGACTCTTTTCCTTTTTGTGGTTGCTATTTTTTTTTTGCCTTTTTAAGACAGACCAGAGTCAAATACATTTGAGGAAATGTCCACCCCCTAACAAGCAGTAGCTCTTGTAATTTGATCCCGCAGGGAAATTTTAACATTGTATTTGGGACCTCACAATTGCCTAGGTAATAATAGGCCAAATTGTCATAACCATGGGTTGAAGAGAAAATGGAACTTGAGCTTCTGGAAAAGGAGCAATTTATTCAAAACACATCTTTTGGATCAACAAAGAAAATAAAATTTCCTTTTTTAAGTCAGTTCTTTAAATGCTTTCAATTAGCAAAGGCACGAATCCTTCATTCTTTAAGCACATCAGGTTAATTATTAATATGAACAGTTTATTTTATTGCTTTATATTACTGTTTCAAAAGAACAGTTAGTTCTACAGGTAAGGAATAAAATCTTTCCCTCTCCATAAAGCATACTATCAAAAAATCAAACATTGGCAAATGAAAAATACAAGAAAATTTTAATTTACTGTACTAATTATAGAGAGAAAGGGTACAGTTACTATAGGACAGCAGGTTTTCTTTTAAATCAATTATGTACCAGCTGTGGGCATATTTCTCAGTATTGAGTTTAATATTAATGTTATTTAGTATTCCATATCACACATGGGATTACTGATGACCAGAAATAATAAAGAATAATGCCAATTAGCAGGAGAAAGAGAGTAGAGAATAAGATTTTATTTGCTAATTTCCAAGAGTATAAATGATACATGGAAAAGAATTATTTCATAGATAGCAATGAAAATAATGTTCAAAAGGAACAAAATATGTATTTAATTATGAAATATTTCAAGCTGGTGGGAGAAAAAGGATCCTTTGAATCAGTAACTGTACACCTCATATGAACACTTTAATTATGTCATTAAATATAATAGACAGCTTATCAATATTGTCTAATTCCTAGATTTGCAGATGATACATGAAGATATGAAACCAACAATTATTCTCTTTACCTTATAATTAAAATTTTCTTGAAATAGCACATACATGCTAATCTTGCATGCCTGCTCTCAGGAATCATTTCTTCTAACCAAATACATTAAGAATTTTCCAAACAAAAGGAGCATTTGAAGTGTCTTATTATGAAAAGTGAAGTAAAAAATAAAATGTTGATGGAACAATTTTTTCTTAATTAAAAAAAAAGATTCCATTATTTGGGGTAGTACTCCACTACTGATCACTATGTTATGTATGTTTTGATTCTATGTATGTATACACATTTTATAGGCTTCATCCAATATAAAGCAGCAGTCTAATACAACATATTTCAATTTAAGGATAGAGAAATCAGCCAACTGGTATATATTAAGATATTGCAGGTCTTCTGACAGAATATCTGATATATGAAATTAAGAAATTCTCTAGGGGAGAGATTTAAGAAAGGGTGAGTATAGTTTGTAGACAAATTCATAAACCATCAATTTGATCATTTGTTGATGGTTCCATATTTCAAATATGGCAAAGATGCAAGGAATTTGTCTCAGTGTCTCTAATTGTGTCTTTTCCACTCTGATATAAAACACCCAGCACTCTCCATATGCAATAGTTATGACAACCAAGGTATTGACAACCTAGCTGGGAGGACTTTTCATAGAGCACATTAATCTTGTGAAAAGTTTATGTATATGAATTATGAAGTTATTATGGCACATAAAATGGATTCTGATATATAGTACACTGACATTGTGGATCATGGAAGAATTCTTGGATTTCAATAGGAAGTAATACAAGAAGTACCAGTCAGTTGGTCAATACGTTTATGAGCCATTCTTCTTCACCCCACACTATGCTAAGCTCTGGACATAAGGAAAAAAGAAAGCAGAAGGCAATCCTTTCTTTAAGGGACTTTGCAGACTCATGGGAAAGTGAATATGAAGATGGTTTCATAAGATCCAGAAACAGATATTATAATTTAAAATAAATCAATAGAAGGAAAGAGATGACATTTTAGGAGATATCAGGGAAGGATTTATGTTAAAGATGAGATTTTAGTTGAGATATGAAGTAAGCCAAGAGGAAGGGGGAACTAGCTATGTGGATCACTGGCTAAAGCACTTGAGTTAGAGTCAGGAAGACTTGAGTTCAAATCCAGCTTCAGACATTTACTAGTCTCCTGACCTGAGATTTGCCATTCAACTTCTTTTTGCCTTAGTTTCCTCACCTGTAAAATAGAGATGGCAATGGGCCCTACCTTCTAAAGTCATTATAAGAACAAAATGATATAATATTTGTAAAGAAGATTGGAAACCTTATAGTACTATATGAAGGGTAGTGTATCTGTGTGTATATATATATATATATATATATATATATATATATATATATATATATATATGTTTGTGTGTGTGTGTAGTATGTGTGTGTGTATGTGTGCTTCATCCTTAGTTTCAAAGAGGACCAATGACACCTTGGGGTGACATTTTGACTAGAGCATGGATTGGATTTAGATGAGACAGAGATGCACAAAGTCACCCCACTCACTCTTCCAGAGTTTATTGAAGTCCAATGGGAAGACAAAATTCTGGATGACTAGTACAGCTCAGAATGAAGTGGATTACTTCGACATCTTTCAATGTCTGACCAAGCTAGAGATTGATAAAAAATGGATAGAGAGCTAACTTTAGGTGCAGAAAGACTTGGCCTCATGACCTGCCTTTCACAAACACTGGCTGGGTTGGGAAAAACCACCTAACATATCATTGTTCTAGGTATCTTTCTCAGGACTATAAATTTCAGATGCAGTATCAACTTGCATGAATAGAAGTTTCCTCATGTAAGAGTTCCTTATATCAAGGAAATCACAGATCTAGTCACCATCTCTACCTCCTCCTGAAAAGACATCTTATAATTTATAGGCAGAATTTTTACTCACAAATGGTAGTAATTTCTCCTTTCAAAGACAAATAATATGAAAGTGGCATTTAAAAATTATTATTGAACAAAATGTGTACTATTAAGTGAATTATGAAAATGTGTATGCTTAAGTACTTTGCTTCTTTTTATGTAATGCCATTGCAACTGCCCGTAGATTAACAATTTTGTGGTCAATTAGAATCCATAAATATTTAATAGTTACAGTAAATGTAACATTTTGAAATTGTGGGCCCTATAAACAATGCTAACTTATTACTTAGAAATTGGGATATGTCACTTGAATGAACCATGTGGTGATTTTCAACACCATAAACTGAAAAATGATTTCCCTAAAGCAGCCAGTTCTCTCCTCAGCAGTTATGTTCCTAGCTCACAAATAGCCCTCCCAAGAGCAGAGAAATAGAGCACTTCCTAAGAAAATACACACACATACACACACATATTCATTTGGGGAAATTAAAGTTGTTACACTTTAATGAAATGCTTGAATGTTACATTGACTATGACTACCCAGGAGTTCAAACAGTCACTTTTCTCCCATTAGTGGCCATGCGGGTTTGGAATAGGTCCCACAGTTCATTCCTTAATCTCTTATTTAAACAAAATATATTTTACAATAACATGAATGATCATCTGAAGAAACAGTTATCCACATCTGAAGCATATTGGTTTGGTATCCCATTATCTGGACCCTGGTTAATTCTTTAACTACTTTTGAACTGTAATCTTTTATTGAAATGCTCACATAATAAATGTGATTAACTATTAATAGATAATTCTAAATAACATCCACCATCAAATCAAAATCTTTCCCTAAGTTAAAAAGGCTAATAATTTTGAAATTGTTATGCCTGTGGGTATCTAGCTACCATCTATCTTTTTAGTGGCATATTTATATATTTAATAATAATGCATATATAACTATGATAATAGCTAGAATGGATATGGTGATTTAAAATTTTCAAAGAATTGTATGTGTTCCAAAATTTGAACGTCACAATAACCTAATGGCTTAGGCATTTGTTAATGATGATATTTATTAATGTTATATTGAGTTTTTATATTTTTAAAATTTATAATTCACTTTTTTTGGAAATTTTGATAATCTATTAATGATAATATCTGTTAATGTTACTATTTCTATTTTACAGATGAGGAAACTGAGGGAGATGGAGGTTAAATGTTAGTTTAGAGTCATATAGGTAGGAAATAACTGAGGAAGAATTTCTACTTTGGTATTCTTGACACTAAGTTCTGTACTTCCCACTGAACTAGCTTGCTGTTTTATGGAGTGCAGGCTTTTGAGTTATGAGGGCTTCAGTTCTGGGCCTTCTTCTCACATGTACTACTTTTGTGACCTTGAACAGGTCACTTCAGCTCTTTCTGTTAATTACTATAAAAACATTCTCTCTTCATGTATCAACATGCATATGTTTATGTATATGCACATATGTTTACTTTTCATACCCATTTACTGCATAATGTACATATTTTAACTTCATGGGAAGATGATACTTTTAAATTAAATATCAACCAAAATGATTTTTTTTGGAGATATAAGAGGGGTTTACAGAAAAACAGAGATTAAAATTGCTCAGAATGAGGAGGGAAACATGACATGATTAGAATGCCTTTCACTTAGTCCCTGAACACAAAAGGTTACAGACAAGATACCAGGATTAATTGGTGGAGTTGGTTTTCATACAGGAAGTTCTCTATACTGATGAAATCACAGCTCTGGACTAATTATGCAAAAATAAACTAACATTGAAAGTTTTATAATTTATTATGATGTAACTACTTCTGGGGCCTAATATAACGATATGCATTTGCTAAAATCTAAAAAAGGAAACTCATTATACTCTGGACATATGGACATAGGGTATTATATATATATGTGTATATATATATACATATATTAATACATGCTTTCTGACACTACAAACAAAATGTGAAATTCAACAGTAAGTTGCATAAAAACACAGTTAAATTTTTAAAAGCATTAAGCTGTGACTTTCGGCAAATCATTTAACCTCCCTGGGCCTCAGTTTACACCCTTGTAAAATGAATTATTTGGCCTGTGAGTTCTTTTATAGCTCTACCTTTGTGACCAAAAGATAAAAGAAATAGGATTTAGCACATGAGACATAACTAAAAAGGAGAAGAATACTGAGAGTCCAAAAATTTAAAAAGTTTCAATTTTGGCTAGAACAGTAAATCTCATCTGCCTGAAATCAGAATTAGGCTTTTCTTTTCTCCTTGAGCAATTTCAATGATACAAATATAAATGAAAAGGACAGTTGTGTTTGAGCAAATGCTGTATCCTGGCTATGTACTCGCCTCCCAATAAAACACACATTCACATACACATACATGCATAAACATGTGTCTGTCTCTCTCATAGATGTTTACCATAGATGAAAGCAGATATTATACAATAATCTGATTTTGGAAAGATTGATGATTTCATTGGAAAGGGTAACGTGCACTGTGAATGCATTCTGTAATCCTTCCTGCCTATTTTCTCATTTTGTGCAATTCTAAAGCACATTTTCCCATATATTTTTTTTGGATCTCTGCAACTCATTCTAAATAGTATTGTATATAAAGAGAAATATTCCCATGCGGTTAAAATTTTTTCAAGTATGTACACATATAGGTGACAAAGAATCAGGACAGATTATAAACTCTGACTTTTTCATATATTGTTCCTATATTTTGCAAAAATTATGGCACACCTGAATTGGACTGGATTATTAAAATGGCTTTGATATAAACAAGCAGACAGAACCATACATTAAAGGTACTCTTGGATACTTTAAGGAGAAAGTGATATGCATTTCCCCCCAGCTTACATGAATCTGAAATGGGCTCTTCTGGTTATACAACATAAAAACCAATTTTAAAAAATTACATTAAAGAAATCAAACAAACAAGAGACATTTATTATTTTGCTTTAATTATGCAAGAATCAGTAGGAAATTTTAAGTTTTATGCTGTTTTCTCCTTAGTTAACATAATTAAATTCAAGATAAACACCCACACATACTTACCTATACATTCATACATATATATACATAATTTATATAATTTGCATACATACATATACACAGATTATATACATGTATATATGTATACATATATACATATATATAAAATATAAAATATGTTAGAGGCAGCCAGCTACATGGTGCAGTGTATAAGAGTCCCGCCTGGAGTCAGGAATATCTGTGTTCAAGTCCTGCCTCAAACATTTAATTAGCCATGTGACCCTGGATTGCTTAACCCTGTTTACTTCATTTCCTGAATCTATAAAATGAGGTGAAGGAGAAAAGAGTAAATTGCTCCAGTATCTTTGCCAAGAAAACCCCAAAGGGTGTCATGAAGATTCTACAGGACTGATATAACTGAACAAAAAATATAGTGTGTTACAGTTGGCAAGCTTACAGCAATGACAATTGGGTTTTGCTACCTATTTTACAAATTTAAAAACTAAGACTTATAAATGTTAAGAGACTTGCTGCAGTTCCCACAATAAAGAAGTGTCAGGGTCCCTGAAACTCATCCAGATCTTTTTCTATCACATTCTGCTAATTTTCTACATTGCTGCTGTTCAGTCATTTCAATCGTGTCTGGCTCTTTGTGACTCCTTTTGGGAGTTTTCCTGACAAGGAGACTAGAGTGGTTTGCCTTTTCATAGTCCAGATCATTTTCCAGATGAGGAAACTGATGCAAACAGAGGTAAGTAACTTGCCCAGGGTAATATGGCTATGAAATATCAAATGAATACATTTGAATTAAGGTTTTATTGATTTGAGGACAAGTGTTCCAATAACTGTGTCAAGAAGAGAGTCAAAAGTGAAAGCACATTTTGCAAAATTAGAAACATTTATTAGGCAAATTTTCCATTAATTTATAACTTTTCTAAAATAATTTTAAACCTCATTCTTTGATCTTTTTCACTCTGTTCAATCTTATTTTTTTTCAGATAACCAAATTGCATGTTCTCCATTATGATATTTGTAAGCCACAAATTACAACTGAAAATGTGGTCACCACCTCTGATTCTGTTAATGGGACTGGACTTACATAGTGAATTCACAAACATTAACTTTTAAACTAGAAGATCATTGACTTCTTCCCATGGGCCATGTTTTTAGACTCTTTGGGAAGCCTCTCTATCTTTACTTAACACTAATATTCTTAACCTATAATGTAAAACACTATCCTTTTCTTTGTCATCACCCCAACCTCAAGCAAGAAATCCTCCTAATTTGCTATATGATCTTCTTTCTCTTCTCTTCTGTTCCAAATTTATTACCTCTGTTCAGTCATCAAATAGTTACCCAGATTCCTCCTTCCCAGAGATATAGATCTCTTACATTCTGTCCTTTCCCCCACCTTTCTGCCTGCTTGGGTTTAAATTCTAGTCTCTTGTCAAATCTCTAGGTATATTCAGGTCTTTGCATCATGCTCAGTCTGTCACATTGTAATCATGGTGACATCCTGTCCTCTACTTTCTTTGATCTTGGTCAGTCAAATATTGTGAGAGTAAGATTACTCGTAGAGAATATAGCTTATACAATTATAAATCTTAATACTTATAGGTAAACAAAACAACAGTTCAAACAGATTTAAATCAGACAAGTTTATATTTTAGACTATATTAAAAATTAAAACAAAACAATATTGTATAATAAGAGATTATGCTATTTTTTCACACCTGTGAACCACAGGAGGATGCAAGTTATAAATCAATAGGGTTAGAATCAAAGGATGGAGAATATTTGATAGTGCAATATGAAAAGAGTATAGATTACCTACATAGAAAGAAAAATGGTATGATAAACTCCAGAAAATGATTTTGAAAACTTTACAGGAGAAACACACTAAATAAAGAACTTTATCATTTAAAAATTTTGGAGGATCCCTCAGCTAAATGAAGACTAGCCCAGAAATTCTTCACTTGCATTACCGATTATTCCACAATTCAATTTATTTTAATTAACTAAGAAAATAATAGATTCTGATTGATAAGGTATGGAAGTGACTATTAATGTAAAAATGAGAAGAACTCCAAAAGGTTGTATATTATTTTTAAAAATTCATCTTTTTATTTTGAATGTTCTATCATTGTACATTATAATATTTTGTGCCCAGTAACATAAGATTAAAATTATAGAATTGTATAGAGGGATAAGATGCTCAATTTAGAGTCAGGAATAGCTAGATTCAAGTCATTCTTCATGCATTGTTTTTGAGTTTGTGATACTGGACAAATTATAATTTATATTAACTACAGTTTTTGCTTTTGGAAACAATTCTGAGTACTGATGGTGATAATGTATGTGAAATGATTTGTAAGGCTTCAAGCTGCATTCAAATAAGATATTATTAACTCTACCTTCATTCATACCTCCACACACAAGCAATAAATTTTGAAGATAAAATAATTTCTACTATTGTACCTTTGAAATATCTCCTCCATATCTCTCTTTCTTGTCATTCCCATCATCGTTATACTAATTTAGACCTGTAATAAGTCTACTATGCTAGTGCCCTAATTATTTTTTTGGTGCCATCAGTCCTTTTCATTCTAACTTATCTTGTAAAATGTTGCTAAAATGCTTCCTAAATCTCTGATTCCATTACTCAAAAATCTTCAATGGATCCCAATTGCCTACTAAACACTAAATGTCTAATTTGGATATCCAAAGGCTTTTTCCATCTTACCCAAACTTTCCTTCTTACCCTACTGCTATACCACTTCATGTAACCTCAATCTTATGCATCTACAAAATTGGACCCCCGTCTTCTGAATAAGTCCATCTCAAGCTTCTCTAGCTCTGTTTTTGTTTATATCATTCCCTCTTCATTTCTGTATGTTGAAATTATAAATCAAAGATTTCAAGCTGGAAGGCTTTTAGAAGTCATCTTATCCAACTCACTCTTTTTAAACATAATCAAGAAAATTACTTCAGAAAGGCTAACTGACTTGCCTAAGACTGTATAGGTAAGTCCTGGGTTCAATATTTCACCCTATTATCTCTGACTCAAGATACATTCTCTCTCTCTCTCTCTCTATATATATATATATATATATATATATATACATATACAATAGTAGTTATATATATATACATATACAATAGTAGTTATATATATATATATATATATTCTGACTAATATACATGCATATTGTTATTTTTCAGTGAACAGAAATCTATTCCTATTCCTTAAAATACTTTATTTATTGGGAAAAATCCTCTTTGTCAAGGGTGGTTAGAGCCATCATCAGTCCTCTAGAAAAATGGTTGCTCTTTATATTCATCAGAATTCTCACATCTTTCAAAATCTGTGTCATTATGTTATTGTTTTCATAGGGTAATTTCCCCATCTCATTTGGCATCCTTTAACTACATCAGCTTATGCATGTTTTCCCTAGTATTTTTTCATAAATAAAAATTAAGACTTCATTTTTTGTAATTTCCTATGAACAATTATATTCCTTTATGTTCATAGACCATAATTTACTCATCCATTTCCTAATTGATTGCCCCCATCTAGGTTTACAATTCTTAACTACTACAAAAAATTACTGCCATAAATATATTTAACCAGATGGGTCCTTTTCCTCTTTCCCTGATTTTGGGGGGGTTCAGTTAGTTTCATTTTTAAAACTCTCATATTCTGTCTTAGAATCAATACTGAATATTCATTCCAAGGCAGAAGAGAGGTAAGGGCTAGAGACTTGCCCAGCATCACACACAGCTAAGAAGTGTATAAGGTCAAGAACCCAAGACCTCCTGTCTATTATCTTGGATCTCAATCCATTTATCATCTAGCTGCCTCCCTGTTCAGTATGTGTGTGCATGTGTGTGTGTGTGTGTATATGTGTGTGTGTGTGTATTGCCTTCTCCCATTCCATTGTAATGTTCTTGAGGGCAGAGAATTTTTTTGTTTCATATTTGTATCCCCACTGCTTAACATGGTGTCTGGAATACAGTAGACACTTAATAAATATTGATTATTATTCATTGTCTATATATCTGATAGTACCGCTGATTCTAATTTGTAGGTACAGAATAGTGAATTTTTGACTATTATTTCTATTCCACTCTCCCCACCAGAATGTCCCTACATAAGGATATTTTCATTGCTTTGTGTCAAATCCTTTTATTTTATACATGAGGATAATGGTGGTCAGAGTAATAGGTATTTCTTATTTCTATCTGTTAAAAGAAATCTGAGGTTATATTTCATCACAAAGATTTTTGGCTATTTTTTTTTGCCAGACAGGCAAAAAACTACCCTTAACAACAAAAAGAGAAATATTTGATTATACCCTATCATTCATAAAAAATATACTAAGAACTCAAGAGGCTTGGAATCTATGTTAAAATTTTACAATCTGATTATTTTAATGAGTACTGCTGTTGCTTTCAAACAAACAAACAAAAATTTTTATCAGACATGAAATGTGCAAGGGTTGGGGGGTGTTGATTAGACAAAAATGAACAGACCCTTTTTAGCAGAAGGTTGGAGTTGAAAGAGCTGACAAATGAGAATTCTATTTCAAGACCTGCTGGCAGAAAACACAGACCAATTCCGAATTCAAAAAGACATTTACTTTTGATATTTGATATTCTTGTACTAGATTTAGGAGGAAAATCCCCTGCTACTCTAAAAATAAATTTTATATTAAATCACCAATATTCATTACATTGAAGGCTATATTTATTCCTGACAGGTCAATTATGCTTAAAACTATAATATTTATTACTTTGCCTGATATATATTTTAATTAAAGTACACTATACCTTTTTTAATGAATAACTTCATTTAACATTAAAGAGAACCCTGATGACCAAGCATATTCTGTGCTTTTTGAACAAAATCCAATTGACAAAGACATAGTAGGTGTTGGGATATAAGTGATGCACATTTCAGTTATAGTACCAAATTCCTTATTGGGAGACAACGATATTTTGTCCATTAACAATTATTCGGTGGACATGTTATCCAAATAAAATTATATGTATACACATATCTGTAAATGTATATAGAAAATATAGATGTGTAATACACATATAGAGCTTTTCATTTATTATATATATATGATATAAAAGTTGGTACTAACATACCAATATTTAGGGATAGGCCAGAGAGGTTACCTTTCTATTTTCTGATAAACAAAATTATCTGACATAAGATTCATATCCCCAGAGACACACATATCAAAGGTAGAGTTGAAAGGAACCAGCAGAGATCTATTAGGAAGAAGCTTGATTTTTCTAAAAAATAATTTCCTTTTTTATGTCATACTCTCCTTATACTCTCTGTTAAACTAACCATGTGAATGTCCTCTAAAACTATGCAGATCACATCCATCCATGAGTGTCTGTTTTCTGAGATCCTTTGTCTCTATATTTAAATATTTTGGCAACAGCTAATTTACACAGTATTCTAGTTGTCTTCCTCACTTTCTCCTACTATTAAGAAGATGCTAGTAGAGCTGTAATTTGGTTTACCTGATGTACCTAATGCTTTGCCACATACTAACGCATCTTCTTTTCTCATTATACATTTCCCTAATCATATCTTTCACTCTTCCTTTTCTTCCACAGAATTCCTTACTTCATATGATAAAGTCATACACATTATGACCTCTTCACTCATTTCTATGAGACAATGATTTTCAATTCTTTGAAATTTGATGTATTCCAAGTACTTATAGCCATATAACAAGATTGGTAGAACTATAGAATTTTAGTATTAAAATTTGGAGTCTATATATCTGGGAGAAGCATAGGGTTATTTGTAAAAAATCTATGAGATGCCTGATGGCAATCTTGCCCAAACACCTACTCCTCTTTATTAGCATCCCAATAACTACAAAAAAATGGAAAAAAGGAAAAGGTAGAGAGCCTTTCTGGTCTTCCATGGATAGCAATGTTAGTTTTCTCTTTCCTCCTCTAACACCAGTGTTTTAATCCAATGACAGATGACACAGCTTTATCATTGCTAATAGCATCATTGTTGCTTTAAGTAGTTTTTGAAAACTCAGGTGATAATGCTCATTTGAAAGTTCATTTTCTCTTTGGTCTCTTCCAAAAAGTTGAATAGAAGGTTGAATGAGAATTGAGTCGGAGTGATTAAAAGAAGAGGAATATGAATAAGAGCAGAACTTTTACATATGTGGGGATTATTGAAGTGCGCTATGGAGAAAACAAAGGAATTAAACAAAAGGTATTAAAAAGTTATAAAAATAAGCATTTTTCTATTCCCTGAAAAGTTTACAAAAATTTGATAAGCCAAACATTCAAAAAGTATTTACTACAAATATTACTGTGTTGGAGTCTGGGAGAAGTAGAATATTTTAGCTCCTTTAAATTTTAGTAGGAGAGATTTGACTCTAAAATAGTTATAATACTGAATAACAAATAATTGAGGCATCAGAGAGCCATAAAACAAAGTGCTATAGAAGGATACATGACCATGTATGAAGAGCTGGGTGGAACTTTTCAAGGTTATCTATTTCAATTCTCTTTATTAATCTCTGAGCTCTTGAGACATTAACTGACTCAATACTATAGTTCACACAAGGACTAAGGGGTGAAGCTTTCAATTGAACTCAAGTGTTCTGACTAAAATCCAGAGCTCTCTCACTGAGCAAAAAATGAGAAAGATCATTATTGAGCAGGGGCATTAGATAAAAAATAAGAAATATGGAGAAGAGGATAATAATTTGATGTTATAGATATGCATGCTAAGGTGGGAAAATGTGTGTACCAATGATAATTATGTAGGAGATAATAAGTCTAGTCTAAAGTTCTTGAGGTGAAGGACATTCGGGCGATGAAAATATGTATGTTTCTGCTACATTTGTAAGAAAAAAATTGGTTACCTATGTATAAAATCCTTAAGACCTGTATCAGGGACCTAATTAACCTTTTTCTTCCCAACAGGTCACAGTCAATATACTGTAGGTGTTGAATGGATACTGACTTATAACTAACTAATCATAACACAAGAAGGTGAAAACTACATTTTATTCGTTTATCTTGACCAATAGAGGACAAAGTCATTGCAGCAAGAGCAAGTCAAGCTTTTGAAAGTACACATCAGTTTCACATTTTAATGTTTTCCCTGGTAAGATTATATGACAATCATCATTCAGTATCCTTTTGATTCTGACAGTGGAAGAGGGGAAGGAATTAATAGATAAATATCACTGAAATTAGAATTAAATTGCTACCTATAACTGAAAGAATAATATTTTTATCTGGCTACATAGAGAAAGCACCAAATAGGCAGAGAGCATAACTTTTGTCGGTAGAAATCACAAAACACAGGTGAATTTTTAATGGTAGTAAAGAATTTCAAATTATTATCACTATCTATTTTTTGGCGTTTTCTTCCAAATCTTTAAACTATCAAGATGTCAGCCCCTTACTTCTATCCACACTATTTGTTTATTCCTGAAAAATATTCCTGTAATGATTTTTGGCAATTCTGTCATTGACAAAATTATATGAATGAACTAAGAAAGCCTGCAGTATCTCTGTCAGTATGTAGTTACAATACAATCTGGGATACAATACATAATATGAATATTTGGCTACTTATTCCCAGATGAATGAGCCAGCCTTGCAAAGATATCATTAATAGTTAGCATTATCTCATTTCTATTTCCCAGGGGGAATATCTTTATGTTCCTCTTCAATCACCGGTAGAGAGATGATCTGATATAATGTGAACACTGAAGATGATTGGGTCTGCATGTCAATGGCAATACTGCTACAATAACCTTGTATCTATGTTTAGCCTCTCTCTAAATGTTGCGAAAAAATATAATCCTTATATTTTCCCAGAGAAATAAAGAGGCGATTGGTACTTACATTCCATTTTACTCTATAAGACACTAAAGCAAAGAGTTAAAATGTTTTTTTCCAAGTCTATGAATCCCAGAGTTATGATGCAGTAAGGAACATAAACTCTATGCTCATCACAGAGTTCCAGTGTAACATTCTATTCAGTACACAACTCTGGAACTGAGGGCACAGAATCACTGCAATCACTGGATATTTTCAGAGAAGAATGTAAGTTACGGACCCCACACAAAAAAGTTTAATCTGTCCCCTTATGGTATTTCTCTCAAGGATGCTGTGGATGACAGAGATTGACATGAACCTTGGCCTCAGTCAACTTACATTCTAAGAGAAAGCATAAGCACTTTCCATTAAAGGGGAGGAAATGGAAAAATCTAAACTTGAAGGAGAAAAGGGAACACAGAAGTATGGTATTATGAAAAACAAAAAGAGGCATGAGTCCACGATGCTACATTTTACACTAACTAGCTACTTCACCTTATACATGTCAATTCCTTTTCTCCCTAAACCACTTCTCCAACCCAGTCTTCAGTTTCTTCACTTGTAAAACTGGAGGGTTGGGGTAGATGCATTTATTTTCACTCATTCTCTCCCTCTCCCTCTCTCTCATTACTTTTATCTTTACTTGGAATAAATTCAAAAGAGGAAGTTAAGGAGAAAAAAAACCTCACAAAATAAAAGTAACAAACTGCTCACAAAGACAATGTACCATATGACAACTGTTGAGAAACTTGAGGCAGAAGGCAACAGTAAGAAGATTTCTGGATGCCCTTTTTAATTTGATTATATGCCAGGAAAAATAGTCTTAGACACAGATAGATTTTCCCTAAAGAAACAATTAAAGATCATGTTTTTAAAAATGCCATTTTAATGTGATTTGACTTTGTTTAAAAATGATAGAAAAATTTGAAACATAACTACATGGTTTTACTTTGAAATACTGTGCATGCAAATTAATTAATTTATTTTTTTAAACCCTTACTTTTCATCTTGGAAATATTACTGTGTATTTGTTCCAAGGCAGAAGAGTGGTAAGGGCTAGGCAGTAGGGATTAAGTTACTTACCCAGGGTCACATAGCTAGGAAGTGTCTAAGGTCAAATTTCAACCCATGACCTCCTCCAATTTCTAGGACTACTTTCTATCCACTCAGCCACCTAACTGCCCCTATCATAATTCATTTATAATGTAAGATACAAAGGGATACTGGCATGGTTTCTTTCTAACTATTTTTAAAACAGAATATCTTTCTTATTTTAAATAATTATAATTCAAAAGTTTATTTAGAAACTCTAATCATGTCTTCTTCCCCCACATCGTTTCTTATAATCTCCCAAGATAATCATTGCTAGTTCCTTTCATAAATCCTCAGAATCATTTTTGTCTACATTTACTCTTCCCCCCTTGGGCAAGAAACATAAGACTTAAATGTAGTGCCCAGAATTGAACACAGTTGCCCAGAATTAACCTGAGGAGGGCAGAACACAACAGAACCAGTGGCTCTCTTATTATAGATACTCTGTTGACTATTTTAGCTGTCCAGTCATAATCATGACATTGTTTACCTAAGATTCACAAATTATATATATATATTTTCTCTTCATGTGAACATTATCTAGCCATGTCTTCACTTCTGAATTACATCCAATTGAAGCTAAAGCACATTAATTAAGCACTTACTATTTGCAAGGCATTGTGCTAGGTACGAGAGATAGAAGTTGTTATTCAGTTGACTACATGATCCCATAAACCATACAGTCTATGAAGGTTTTTTTTGCAGATTTACTACAGTTTTTTGCCATTTCCTTCTCCAGTGGATTAAGAGAAAGGATAAGTGATTTTCTCAGAGTCACACAAATAATAAATATCTGATTTAAACTAAGAATTTCCTGATTACAGACCCATTTGTCTTTCCATAGACCAACCTACCTGTCTCCTAGGCAAAGAGAAATAAAGTGACTTGTCCAAGATCACAAAAATAGTATATTTCTGAGGCTAGAATGGAGCCAACATCTTCCTGACTCTTCTAAATCATTCTATCAACTGAATTACCTCGTTGCCCCCTGGACAAGGGGCAAGAATAAAATAACCCCTGCCTTAAGACAATTGAAAATGTATTACATATTACCATTAACATCAATTCTAAGTACATCTGAGCCACAATTCTGACATTACCCAATAGAAAGGAAAGTTGTAGAGACAATAATGGCAAAGTTCACAGAATGGACTACAGAGTTATACATCAGAAAAATGACTGACTGAAGGTCTGCAGGGCTCACGTATAAATGTTTATTGGTTCCTTCTCCTTTATTTCTGAATGATCAAGTCTTCTGTTTCCTTTAAAGTTCAAGCTATTCCCCAAACTTGAGATTCCTCTAAGCTCTACTTAAGGTATTTGACATTCATCCCTATTACCAACACTTGTCTTTTATATGAACAGGGGGAATAGAGACAAACCACTTTGCATTTTAAGTATACATGTGTAATAGAAATCTGTGTTGACAACCTATTAATCCCACTGTTTAGTTACACATTTAATTGTTTAGCAAAGGGACAAGCACGTTAAAAAAAAAAAAAACAGTTCTCAGTAGTATGCCATAGAAAGAACAAGCTAGTTTAGACTTAAAAATAGCAAATGTTCTCTATTATGAATGACTTTTTATACACATACTATTTCCACTCCCCAAAAATAGATTTTGGTATCACATTCTGTTGAAGCCATGATTACAAACACTCTCACCTCAAGGAAGTACTATATCCAGGGTTCAAATATCCATGAGTGTTTCCAAATAGATTTGGCTCATCTTTATTCCTGATCCAATGGTGTTTGTTTTAGGGGACTTGTCTTAAACAGAAGTATCTTTCCTACATAGTTAGATTAATCAGTATGTTATTTTGTATTGCCTAAAGCAGTGTGCTTAGTAATTGGATAATTTGTCTTCCCGATCACAATAAGAGTGGATGGAATCAGTATACTTGCCACAAAGAAGTTGTTTCTGCTGGAGCTTGGGGAAAATTTGACTGGTTCTATCAGATTACCATGCATTTAAAAATAAATTATTCCTGTAATCATCAACAGAGTCCCAAAGCCTGCTGGGCCTTGCTGGAGGGAACAACATTGCAGTGAAAAGGGAGAACATTAAATGGAGAAAGGATGGGTTGAAAATGTGAAGAGGCTTATGCCCCCATCCTACCCAGGATAGTGGATAACTACCAAACTCCAGACTACACTGCATGGGTCTTGACATATGACTCATATTTCATCTTTATGACTTGTCAAATAAAGATCATACTATTACAAATGAAAATCAGACCCTTTTCTGGTGAAACAAAAAAATATCAGGTTGGTTTTAGGAGTTCTAGTGATTTGATGGGGGATTATTGCTGGAATACCAATAAATTCAATACTTATCTTAAGGTAAGAAAAGATTTTAACCTAAGGGTAGCTTCCCAATAGCATAACAACCCGATAAAAATATGTCACTGCAACTTTGCAAGAGTGCTCCTTTACCCTTATTGATATACCTTAAATGCCCTGTCGTGGTGTTTGTCTTAAGAATTTTGAGTTACAAATGCTGTTGAAAAGATGATGTTTTACTCCAGTTAAATACCTCAAAAGAAATTCAAGGGAGTTACTACCAGACATGTCATATTCTCTGATCCCTTTTTTCAGAACAAAAGGAAATATATAAATATCAGCTAGTCAAATTCACAATGTAATCAAAAAAGGTTCAGATTTGGAATCAGTGGACTTGTATCCAAGACCCTACTGTACCCTCTCACTGCTTGTTACCTTAGTTACACAGTACATCTCTCTAGGCACCAGTTCCCTCATCTGTAAAGTAAGGTCATTTAATATTATCTTCAAAGTTCCTTTTGTTTCCAAATCTATAATCATATTAATTTCATTTTACAAATGAGAAAATTAAGGCAAAATAGTGCAAGCAAATAAGTTTTTTTTCTCATGTGGAAATCAGCACACTTATTCTTTTTTTACTGAAAATATATAAACATTATTATTAATACAACTGCATTTTAACATAAATAATAGATCATCTATAAAGTAAATATATATGTTGGTAATTTTTCTGATAATACATACAATTATGATAATTTACTTTAAAATCTTTCTTTATGACAATTTCAAAAAATCCCTGATATCCTTAACTCCTAATTTACCTATTTGAATCAATTTCCAAATATCTGGGGTTATAACAAGTTCCAAGATCTTTAGTTTCTCTTGGAATAAAATGTTAGTGTCTTCCTGGACAGCTGAAGGTTATATTTTTATTTTTTATTCTACTCCAATTATAATGAAGAAGAATTCATAGATTTAGAGCTGAAAGGAACAACAGAAACAATCTAGGTCAAGCCAGTCATTTTCAGATGAGAAAAATAATGACTCAGAAAGGGGAAAAATTTTGGCCAAGACTGTGGAGTTTGTTAGCAGTAGAGACAGTGTATGTCAGGAACTATACTAGGAGCTAAGAATACAAAGAAAAAAGAAAAACAGTTCTTGCTTTCAAACAGCTTACAATCTAAAGGGAGAGGGAGTAACCTGTACATATATAAGGATATAGAGAATAAATACAAAATTAGTCAAAGGGTGAGTACTAAGAGTTGCAGGTTAAGATATAGCTTTTTTTAATGCTGTGTCATGACTCTCCTTAAATTAAAACTTTCCCTCTCACTTAATTTCCTTTGGAAAATAATTTTTTAAATAGGAAAGATGGAAAAGGAATTCCCCCACTTTATGTTATTTTCCCCCTCCTACTACCTCTACCTTTGAATAAGATTTTTATTTCCTGATTAATAAACACAAAGCCATGAAGTGCAACCTGAGAGAATATCTATTTCTACTTGGGTACATTTAAAGTTCAAGGCAGACAGATTTCAAAGTCATGACATCATCTGCCTCAGAATAATGTACTGAGTTGTCCTTTTCACTCTTAATGATAACATTTTTTTTCCTTTAAGCAGGTGAGAAATAGTTACCTTTGGAATTTTGTTTTTCAGTTTCTAGTTCCAAATTCATGATACCAGAATGTAATACCAGAATGTAACCTTTTAAAACAACATTAAACAGGTTTTTACCAGAGTTAAAATAGTTTCAAGATAGGCATTTCCAAAGAAACAACATGGTGTAATGGATAGAGGGCCAGCCTTGGAGTCAGGAATTCCAGGGTTGAAGTCTTTACTTCAACATCTAAAAGCTGTGTGATGAGTACAATGGGCCCAGGCAATTCTCCTATGCTATAGATTATAGCTATATTGATGGAGGGAATTGTTGGACAAGAGAGTTCTTTTACTTAAGTATAGTCTCTACCCCTCCCTACCAAAAAAAAAAAACACATTTACAAAGTCCCTCTCTAAAAGGTCTGACATTGGCAGAATTAATTTCTCCTTCATGACACTTCTTTAAAATCTCTACAGGTACTTCTGTACTACTTTGCAAGGTACTGAAACAATAATATTTTCTGAGCCAATAGGTCATTCTATTATGTTACAGTTCAGAAAAAAAAATAATTTCCTTGCGAAAAGAAAAAGAAGGTAGAAGGGAGGGAGGAAAATGTCATGACTCAACATGGGATCATCCCAGGGGATAGAAATTGCCCTAAAGAAGAAAGTTTCTGAAATTAAACAACCATTTACATTATCTCTGACACTATTTCCTCTACTAGTATGGATAATTTGCTTGGATACAAACTAAAAACCTAGAGTCAAAATATGACTGAAAGTCGAAAATGGTTACTTCTTAGATAACCTGAAGTCTGATAAGACAAAGTTTACTGAACATAGTATGGGTTTAACACTTTTGTTCTTATTTTTGCATCGTCAGTTCACTATAAGCCTTAAATGACTTTTCTATTTTATTTTCAAGGTTCTCTCCAAGAACAAGGTAGAGAATGTAAGGGCTGAATTCATGGCTTCATGACTCTTTCTCATTATTTCTGTCTAGCTCAACTAGAAAATATATTTGTCTCATCAGTTTTATTAATGCCTTGTGGCATTATCATTATTAATGTTAATGTTATTAGTTGTTAATTATATTATTAGCATAATCAACAATAATATTGATAACATGCAGTATAAATAATTATTATGTTAGACTTACATTGAAGACATAATATTAATAATAATATGATTATCAGTGTAAGTCTAATTTTGTCATCAGTATTTTCTATGATTCTTGGGTTGGCTTTTGTTAGACTGATGTCTATATGGTCAGATGGCACAATAGAGTGCTGTGTCAGGAGTCAAGAATATCAGAGTTGCAATGACATCTCAGACTCCTTCTAACTGTGTAAGCCTCAACAATGGTCTAACCTCTGTCTACTTAAGTTTCAATTGTAAAATAGAGATAATAGTGTCTACCTCCCAGTGGTGTTGTAGGAATCAAACAAAATTACATATGCAAAATGGTTAGCCCACATTCTGATATGTTATATATGCTTAATAATTCTTCCTTCCTTCCTTCCTTCCTTCCTTCCTTCCTTCCTTCCTTCCTTCCTTCCTTCCTTCCTTCCTTCCTTCCTTCCTTCCTTCCTTCCTTTGAATGTAGTTTATTACTTACAACTATTATTTGAAATTGTTTGAGTGTATGGTCATATTTATGACACCTAAGTTAGTACTTGTTTCCATCTAACAAGTCAAATCTTAAGTAATATTACAAACTATATAATTAATGTGTTTGTGTTTTCACCTCCTCATTCTGTATTCTATATATCCCCTTTGTAACTTCACCAGATTATACAGACACATCTCAAAACTTCATTGCTTTACTTAAATTTAACTCAAAAATATTCATGAAGACCCTATTATATACAAGATATTGTTATAAGCAGTTAGGCTATAGAAGAATGCAAGCATTTATTAATAAGCTATTTCATTATCAGTCACTATGCTAACTGCTTTACAAATAATGCTGTGTGTGTCTGACCCTCACAATAATTCTGTGAGCTAAGTACTATTATGATCCTCATTTTAAAGATGTGTAAATGGAGCCATGAAATTAAAAGATGGCTGTTACTTGGAATGTTATGGCAAATCTAGACACTATACTAAAAAGCGGAGATGTCTCCTTGCCATTCAAGGTCAATATAATAAACTCTATGATTTTTTCCAGTAATATTGGAATCAGATTGTGAAGAAAGATGATAGTTGCAGAATCAATGCTTTTGATTTGTGGTGCTAAGGGAGCTTTTTGAGAGTTCTTTGTACAAGGGGATCAAGCAAGTCAATACTTAAAGGAATTGATTCAGAATAGTCAATGGAAGGTCAAATACCAAATCTGAAGCTTAAATACTTTGTCTATGTAATAAGAAGGTAGCACTCAATGAATAAGATCCTGATTTGGGGAAAGAGCAGAAGTTGAGATAAATGGTGTCATTGAAACAATGGAACTTGGACAGACTTCAAGAGACAGTGGAGGATAGGAGTGTCTCGCATGGTATGGTATGGGGTTATGAAGAGTCAGACAGGACCGAACAAATGACCAACAGCAAAACAAACAAATTAAAGCTGAGTTTAAGTGACTTAATATAGGTCACACAACTATTTGCAATCAGATCTTCTGACTCTATTATATGTTCTACTTATTAGATTATCTGTTCTTTCCTCTAGGAGTTGATTAATGTTCTCTTCCAACACCATGATTCCATCAAAACATTTTTACAAGTTATTAATTCAACTAAAAGTTAGTATTTTAACCAATTTTATTTCAGAAATATTTGCTTCACAATCATTATCCAAACTTTCATTCTTCTTTAAAATAGCAAATAAAATAGAAGTTGAATAAATGCTTATTTCATTCAAGGTAATAGAATACAGTTCTGATGATAGAGATGTAGGTATCCTTTTGATGGGTAATAGATTATTTAGATCTCTGAAATGTGATCATTAACCTTTGTGCTGAAATAGAAAGAACATTGATCTGTTCTTCAGGAAAAGAGGGTCATTTCTATGATTTCCAGTTCTTTCATTAATTATTTTTGAGATTCTTGACAAAGATAGCAACTTTACCTTTCTAAACCTCCATTTGTTTCCATTAGAAAAGAGAATTGAACTAAATGATATTTAAGTTTCCTTCAAAGCCTAACATTTTTCCTATTTTTAATATAAGAAAAAGAGAAATATAATACATTGAATATAATTTTGGAAAGCCAATTAACTATTTTGTCACAATATCTTCTTGAAATAAATATATAAATAAAGCTATTTCAAATGACTCATTTATTTTTTTCACATTTCTTTGGGTTGTTATTTTTAGGGTGTCTTGTATGTTTCAAAAAGGGCCTCTCACTTAGAAAAGCAAAACTGTAAATACTGAATCAGGATTTGTCATAATGAACAGGATTCAGGTCCTATTTAGAGAAATTCTTACTTCCTGGCCTATAGTTCTAGTCCCTTAAGAGAATTCTAGAAAAATCAGTACTTCACTGCATCAACCACATGAATATGATAAGATTAAAGATCCATATCTAGAAGGGATTTCAGAGATTATCTCCTTTAGGGTATTTTACCCTCAGGTCAAGAACTTTTTCTTTTTTTTTTCCTTTTAGTAATTGAACTTCAGTATACTTGGCTTACATTGTAATTCCTTTGAAATTATAAAACTATATTTTATTTTATTCATTTAAAATAATGACCTAAGATAGGGCCGATAGATTGCTTTGGATTGTCAGAGTTCTATGATATATACATATAAACAAACAAAAATGTTTTTTCTTATATAGCCCAATTTCCTCATATAGTTGGAAGAAATTCAGAAGAGGAAAATGAAATAAATAAATATATACATATATATATATAATCTTTAATACAACCACATGTGTGAAATAATATTAATATTCCCATTTTACAGATGCAGAAAGTGAGGCAGGTAGAAATTAAGTGACTGGCCAGAGGTTGCACAGCAATTAGGTATCTAAGGACAGTTTTGAATTCAGGTCTTTCTTGCTCCTGGCCCAACACTCAATTTACTTCACCACTTATAACTAATTCAGTGCATAGTCCCTGTGGGAGACAGAAGCAAGATTTAAACTTAGGTCCTCCTCAAATAAGATCTTCAATTCCATTATTTCACTGTCAACTGAATTTGTAGGAAAATAGTTCACAAATGTAAAGAAAGAAAGTTTTGTTGAAAAAATAAATACAGAACCAAATTTCAATGAAAATGCTTAGAAAAGTAACAATCCCAAATAAGCTGCCTTCTCCTAAAGATCAATATAAAGTCCTAGTCACTAAGTATCCCAGGGAATCAGGATCTTCTAGCAGGTATTATCAGCTATGACTCCTATTATATTTTAGTAGTTATTGATGATCATTGGTATTTATGGCAATGATGATGATGATGATAGTAGTCATATGGTACTTTAAGATTTATGAAGTCTTTTACAAATATAATTTCATTTAATCCTCACAACATCATTTGGAAGAAGTGCTATTAAAACTGCCATTGTGCAGAAAATGAAGCTGAAGTGGAGAACTAGGAAGTATCTTGCCAAAAGTGACACAACTAATACATGTTTGAGGCTGAATTTGAACTCAAAACTTCCAGGGTCAGTGAGATTGCTGTGCGATTCTACATTGTTTCAAACTCTTGTAACCAACTGCTGGTCTCAGTTATGACGCCTGGTGGTTTTATACAGATATCTTAAAGTACAGCTATCTATCCTAAGCATCTATATAAAAGAGTTGGTAAAATGCTCGACTTGAACTCAGGAAGACATCAGGTCAAATATTCCCTGAGATATTGCTTGGCTGTATGACTTTAGGCAAACTATTTACCAGCTCTCCCTCTTTCCTTATTTGTAAAAACTGTGTGACTCAAATGAGAGTAAAAATGGCTTACAAATCTGAAAATGCTATATAAATGTTGGTTTTTCATCATGCTTATTATTATATATATATTATATTATTATTATTCTGTGTGTCTCTTAATTCTCTTCATCATCTTTCCTTTTGGTCCCCAAGGAATAGAACTACATATATTATATTTGGTCAAGAAAAACCTAAAACCCTTTCTATGGGTTAGTGTATATTTATTTGGTGTCATCTCGTTTGACAAGATTATCAAAATTTTCTCTGTCCATAGATGCAAATCTCCCCATACCACATCTGCAACAACTCAGTCTTCTTTTTTTTTCTTTAGAATATCTTTCCATGGTTACATGATTCATGTTATTTTCCTCCTCTCCTTTCCCTCCCTATTCCCAGAGATGACATTCAATTCCACTGGGTTATACATGTATCATTGTTCAAAACCTGTTTCTGTTATTCATATTTGCAGTAAAGTGATCTTTTAACATAAAACCCTAATCATATCCCTATGGCACTATGTGATCAACCATATGTTTTTCTTCTGCATTTCTGTTTCCACAGTTCTTTCTCCAGATGTGGATAGCGCTCTTTCTCATAAGTTCCTCAAAATTGTTCTGGATCTTTGCATTCCTACTACTAGAGAAGTCCATTACATTCGATTGTGCCACAGTGTATCAGTCTCTGTGTACAATGTTCTCCTGGTTTGCTCCTTTCACTGCATTGATTCCTGGAGTTCATTCCAGTTCACATAGAATCCCTCCAGTTCATTATTCCTTTAAGCACAATAATATTCCATCACCAACAGATACCACAAAATATTTAGCCATTCCCCAATGGATGGAAACCCTCTCATTTTCCAATTTTTTACCACTACAAAGAGATTGATTATAAATATTACTCAACTGTGGTACGGCAACACAGCTTTCTTAATGAGTCTAGTCATTTTGCTGCCAGTACTGCTACTCTCAAAAGAGATTTTCCTGGTAGCAAGATTCATCTTCCAGAAAGTCCCTGAGACCAGCTATAGATTCAGATACAAAGACTACAAGTTTTGATGTACTTTCTCCATCTGATACCTGAGGGGAGAAGGACAGAGGGTCTCTCACCAAAAAGCAAAAAACACTTCCCATCTCGTTCAGGAGCCAAGAAAACACTCCAATCTCCCTAAATACATATCCTAATTACTGAAGTATTTATTTCTCTTAGGCAACTAGATGGAATTATTTAAATCATCAGCTGCACCTGAGACAGAGTGAGCAGTTAGGATAAAAAGAGATAACAAAATGCTTGGCAAACCTTAAAAGTGCTAGAAAAGGTATTATTATTAATAAAAATAGAAAGAAAATAATATCTAATATTCCCATAATGCTTTAAAACTTGCAAAGAACTTTACAAATATCTCTTTTATCTTTAAAACAATCCTGAGTGCTATTTTATACCCATTTTACAGATTAAAAAATCTTCATTATAATCACTGTTGTCATAGTTTTCATTGTTGTTATAGTTATTGTTATTGTCTTTGCCTATTTCCCAGAATGTATTGCCACAGGGGGCAGACAGCACTACCTTTTAATGAGAAACATTTCTATACAAGCTACACTACAAGAACTTCTTTAATATGGTCAACTCTCAATGCCCCAATTTTTAAATTTTATTTTATTTTATTTCAATAGAACACTATTTATGGACAATTACAGCTCTTTTCTCCTTAAAAGTACTGATATTTTCTAAGCTATTACTTGGAATTATTAAAATCTCTGCCATTTTAGTCTTCTGATGTTATTTTGTTCCATTTTGCATCATTTCAGAGCAGAAAAGGAAATAAGAATGAATGGACAAAAAATTCTGATGAAACTGCAGAAAGAAAGGACTCAAGAAATGCTATGACATTTCATGCATTGGAATTAACTCATCAAAATAAAAATATTTAACAGTGATCTGAGTTGTTTCTACTCATGCTTAAGGTTATGTCTAAAAAATAATTAAAAGATATTTCTGCCGCTACTTATATTTTCTATTGTCTATTTGAATCTCCATGACTTGACTAGCTGGACCCAACATCTATTCTTTCAAAAGTCATAGGCAAGGCATTAATTAGATCTTTAGAATTTACATAAAGAATGAAATTTGGGATGAGGTAGGAAGGAGGTTAAGAGGAATGAGTGGGGAAGAGATATCTTTAGAAATTCAGAGAATAATAGATATAGTTATGATAAAATTCTATTAAAAGTATTAATTCTAATTAATTTTAATTAATATATTCTAATATTTATGATATATGCATATGTTACACAATAATATAAATATAAAATGTGAATAATAATAATATAATTTATAATAAATTAATACCTTATTCTAAAAAGTGTGACACATACCAGTTCTGAGTAGGGAATACAATTTACAAAGATTAAAAACAAAACCAGTCCTTCCGTTGAAGTGATTAGATTCTATTGTATGTTAATTCTCATAAAATATGAAATATAAGTATAAAATATGCATTTTAATAGGTTGGGGGTAAAGGAGGAACAACAGTTGAAGAAACCAAGCAGGGTCTCCTTTAGGAGGAAGTTTTTGATTTGTGCCTTGGAAGAAGATAGGTATTAGAGCAGCTAGGTGGCATAGTGGATAAGCTGGACCTCAAGTCTGGAAGACCTGAGTTCAAATCAGATATGAGAATAGATGTGTGACCATAGACAAGTCATTTAACTTTGATTACCTCAGTTTTTTCACATTTATAAAATGAGCTGGAGAAGGATATGGTAAACCTCTCCATTATCTTTATGAAGAAAATAAAAATGGGGTCATCAATTATCAGACACAACAGATATGACTTAACAGCAAAAAGGTAGTACATTAGTTACTATATATATATACATATGTATATATGTGTGTTTACATATATACATACACACGTTACTAGATATTAAATTGCATATCTGCCTCAGATTTCCTTACACATGAACAAATAGGGTTTTTAAATCAAATCAGAAAGCTGTATAAGAATAGCAGTATGGGAAGTTGGGAAGGTTAGGCGGTCAGAGTGCTCATCCTGTCTTTACCTGTATAACTGGCTGCTTTTCATTTTCCTTTGGTGTAAAATGAGGGAGTTAGACAAGATTATCTTTAAGCTGTTTTTTTACTCCAAAACTTCAATTCAAAAGGTCTATTTGTACATATTTTACACTTTAAAGGATATTTGAATTGATTTTAATAAGAAAAAAAGCAAATTAAATGTCCTGGCATGAATATTATTTCCTGGGAGAGGTATCCAAGTGATTCTTTCCCTTGAAGATTTATTTAAATACCCAAAGATTGCATGTAAGAATAACTGTTAATATAGTTTTAAACTCATTAATATTTTCTTTTGGTATATATTTTATAATAATTTCATTATGCTCAATTTTCATGAAGTTATCAACAACTCAGGTGACCCAAAAGGACTGTAATAAACCTAATATTTAAGGTGACTAATATGGGTGTGGGGCTAATATCTTTCCACTGTATTTGCATAGTTTGCTTTCAGAAACTAAAATTATTGCTTACCTTTCCTTCTGATTCGAGAAAGGTTTTTAATAGCCTATTTAAACTGAGGGAATGAAGTATTTCTCTTGGGGGGCGGTTAACTGAAAGCCAAAATTTCTCTCCAGCTATATCTCCTTGTCCAGTATTTTGCACGAGTTTTAAGTGTAAATTTATTTCTCTGACAGGGAAGATGATAAGAGAGATAATTTTGTTAAATCAAGTAAATGAAGATTTATGAAATCTTAATTCACATTTGAGGAAAATTTATTTTCTAATGGGTCTTCTATATTCATGAAATAGAACTACCTTAGCAGCATCTTGCTTCCACTTGTGGTTTAATTGATTCCTAGGCTAATGGGAAGGGCAAAGTAATTAAGTAGGTGTTGTTATTTTTGCCTCTTTCTTTAAAAAAGTAATTTATTTTCTTTATTAAGTTTTTTCTTCACCATTTCAATTTTTTCTTCTCCTTCTGGTAAAGTAAAGCCTTTTCTAAGGTCTCATTATGGCATCCCAGTAACATGGGATTTCTAAAAGCTATTTAAGGAAAAAAAAATTTCTAGCTGGAAAATATGGGTTAAAATAGTAAAATCTCTGTATCTCTGAATCTTGGGCTTTGCAGGTTCTTTAGTGTAACTATCTCCAGTTCTCCCCAGTGGCTAGATAACTGAATTTCCCCATTTTTTCTGCAGGATTCCTTCATGCTGCGATGGTGACCTATTGCTAATATCTTCATTTACTTTCCTTTTCAGAGTAAGTAATCTGTAGGATACTGAGATGACTATATTGTTATCCTTTTTGCCTCCACTGAATATTATTCTAAACTTCTTCAAAATTCTTCTCCCTTCGAGACTGGAATTGTCACTCATAGGTACATATTCCTGATATAGAGTATGTTCAGCTCCTCTTTCCCCCTTTTATATAGCATGCATGAAATATTTTTGTAGATGCCTATTCCCTTAAAATACTCTGCAGTCCAGCAAACTTTTAACTGGAGTTGCAGTTTTGTTTTTAATGTTGTTGGATTTTTCTTTAGGGTAAGAAATGTGTTTTCTTTCACAACATGATGGATGTATGTGAAAATATATATTGTATGATAACACATGTATATTTTACATCATATTACCTGCCATCTTGGGGAGAGGAAGGCAGGGAGAGAACATGCTTTGCAAAATGTCAGAAAAATGATTAAAAAGGACATTACATTAACATGCAATCTCGGGGGCATTGTTGGACACGGATTTCCAAATAGTATTTTTCCTCTGCCACCCCCTTACTTTAAAGGCTTAGCTAATTATGCAGGCAATTCATTTTTCAGCCAAACTAAACAATATGAATGGCAGATGCATTATTTTGGGGTGAGATTATCTTCTTACTTAGATATGTAATAGCACATCCCCTAGAATGACCAGATGGTGGCTGCTACTGCTTATGTTACAAGATGAGAAGCTAGAATTTAATACAGTTTAGATTTCCCACTTTCAACCTTCTCCTTTACGAGTGTTTACCCTAGTCAGAAATCTTTCTTTTTTTTTTCCCTAGAAGCAAATTATTGCAAAAGGCTTCAGGCAGCCTTTGTTCACACCTAGTAAAATCTGTTCATGATTCAGTGTAAAGAAAGTATAAGTAGTCAGAGCATTGGAGAAGGAGACCTATTTATAAGAAGAAATATGATTTTAAGGACAGTGTCTAAATTCTCTTATTATCTCACAACTTCCTAATTACATTTCCTCCTACGTAACACAATGTGGACTGGTACAATGTGAACTAGACATGAAGAAAGAGAACTGCAGATGGAGAAAAGAAAACTTGTATCTTAATTAAAGAGGCTCACTTTCTCCCTCAGGTACTCATGCCAATGCTGGCTTAAAATAGTGTCAAAATATATTATTTTGAGAAAAGAAATATTAAGAACCTATACAAATGAAATTTAATCCCGGTCTTAGCTCTTTATTTTGTTTGTTTCTCTATAACACTTCAGTTATATTGATCAGTTCACTATCTTCTCACTAAATTTCTCCAATTTTGTTCACTATAGACATCTTGACATGGAGCTCCAGCTCTTGAAAAATGGCTAGAATCAAAGAATTTAGAGTCACTCATACCTGCAACACAACCAATGCTCTTGGCATTTAACCTACATATGGCACACACTGTTGGGTCTACAGCTTCTTTAAGAAGTCCCATAGACACTGTTGGGTCGCTAGATTTATCTTGAAGGAATAAATAACAGTGGCTACATGGGCAGTATCTGGAAGTCATTTTGCTGAATTAAACACTAACCTGGAAGTTAGAACATATTGAATTTTTCCAAATAAAAAGTCTTAGTCTTCTATAGCAATCTAATAAGGTGTGAGTGGTGCTGTTCTGCATTAGCTGAGAGAGAATTAATACTTAGAATCACCTCTTGCCCCTTCTTAGAAAGTCAAGCCCCAACGCAAAGCAAAACAGAGCTAGATTTTATTAGAGGAAGGAAAAAAAATGTGATACAAAGTCTGGGGAAGTTGGGAAACTTCGGAGCCTGGTCTAAAGGATCCTGGGAGTCTAAAGTTGACTGGTAATTATATGAACTCATGATAAAATAGCACCTGGCCTTTGGAAATAAAGAATTAAAAAGACATAAGGGATTGAGGGGGAGGGCAGTCAAGAGCAGACATAAAAGTCTAGTAGAAAGATGCCCAAAATAAAATGCATTATTCCCAGTTTTACTTAAGTTTTTCCATGAGTTTAAATAAGGATAATTTGACTGAAGGATCCTAATTTATTTGCATACATTTGATGAAAAAAGTATTTTAAAGGGTAAAGATGTGGATTAAGAACCAGGAAGAAAGACAAGAGCAGGCTCTGACACACCATCTATATATTGAGGGACAAGTGAATTATCCTCTCAGTGCACTAGGCAAAAGGATTTCAGAGAAAGGCTCAGTATGCATGGTAAAAAGGCTTTTGTCACTTGGGAGTTGCCTATGCCAGTTAATCCAGAAGTCCAGATCCTATTCGTGTTATTTTCCCAAACCGTTTAGGTAGCAGCCATATCCAGTAACTATATTGATCTTAAATAAGAGGTTTTCCCTCTACTACTACTAGTTGTCTCAAAAAATATTAATCTAAGCATTTATTTATTTATTCATCCTCTCAAAATAAATATAATAAAATAATCATGATATATAATATAAAATGTAATATACAGAATAAAATAAATGAAATAAAATAAAATAACTATCCAATTATTTTTAGTATTTCTTTAAGAAAATGTAGGAGAATATTTTTTCTTTTCTCTTTTATCTTTTCTCCTTATTTTCTTATCTATGATCAATATGAATTAGAAACACTTTGTTTCCAAGGAATATAACATTAAATTCTGTCAGTCACATATTTTAATCAAAATACCTTGAAGTACTAGCAGCTATTCCCTCAGAGTTCAGAATGGCCTTCATCTCTTTTTTGTAGACAGGGAGAACAAATTCAATTTTCTTTGGCTCTTAAAGTGTACCAAAGAAGTAAGCAAAAGAGAAGAAAAACTAGTTGACTATCTAACTAGAAACAGTGGATAGGGAAAAGGGCCAGGGAAAGAGAAAAAGATTATCCAAAGAAGAAATAATCACCCTACTAGTGAGGGAAAGCCATCCCACATAATTAAACAACTTTGAGTTTTTAAAAATTCCATAAACCAAAATATGAAATAAATTTTACAAGATTAATCTACTAATGAATAAGAGTAGCTTAGCTCCATAATCTTTAAGAAATATTAGTAATTAGTGTGATATGGGTCTAATCCTAAAAAGGACAACTCAACTTTCATCATTGCTAATGTCTTCTTAGTTTATATCTAGAAATGGAGGCCTTTCTTTATTAGTTTAATGATTGTTATTAAACTTTTGCTTAATTAGAGTATACTTTCCTTTAGAATTATCCTCTTTTAAAAAGTCTCAAGTCTGTGAGTATTCAGTAATTTACATTGATATAATATAGCAAAAAAGTGAAGTTCATTGTGTTATACCTTTTAAAGGATAATGCACTTTTTTTCCCTCCTAGAATATCTCCAGTGATTTTAAAAGTGCTTGTAGTATACATGGACTACTGAGAGAAGTAACAGTCAATACATTAGTGGACGTAATTGCTTGAGATATAGATGTTTACAAATTTTTTTTTGGTGACTGGCAGTTTATTGAATGGAAGACCACTTTATGTTGTTAAGTGTGATTTAAAATATCCTGCCAACTACTTAAGTACTAAGAAGTGAAAAGCAGGAAATTCTCAGAAAGTATTATATCATCTGTAGCTGCAACAAAATACATAATTGACTTTCTCCAATAAATTCATTGTTAGGAAACAGAATGCACTAATAATAAATAATCTGAATTATTTTGTTTGGGTTTTAATTTGAAAGTCAATAGCTTTTTAGGTGACAAAAATTCTATCTGATTTATACACATATATGTATATGTTGTTCAGTCATTTCAGTACTGTCAGATTATTTGTGACTCCATTTGGTTGGGGTTTTGGGGACAAAGATACTAGAGTAGTTTGCCATTTTCTTCCCCTGCTCCTTTGACAAATAAGGAAATGGACACAAATAGGGTTAAGTAACTTGCCCATGGTCATATAAATATTAAAGTGTCTGAGACCAGATTTGAACTCTAGTTTTCTAGAGGCCCAGAACTCTATTTACTATAGCTATCTGCCACACATACACCTATACTGCATATATGTGTATTATAAAGATAATTAATTCTAAAGGTCTATATAATAATTTTTATTGGAAAAAAGAGAGCCTTCTATCTTAAAACAAAATTTGAAGATGAGTCATCAGTATTGTCATTCAGTCCATAAGTCAATATGTTTTAAATGAGAATGCCTCTAAAATTAATAATCTCAATTATCACTACTAATAAACAGTATCAGAATAATATAAAAATTGTGAAAGATAGAATCAAGAAGTTTAATTAAAAATTTAATTACTGTGACAGTAGCTTTATTTTAGATATTACGTTTGGTAAAGTGGATGGAATAAAACGGACCATATACTTTCTCTGTTGTCTAATGAGGAAGAAATAATATAAAGATATTGAGTGGTTTCCCTAAAATAATGCAGAAATCTGCATTCTGAATCAAATATTCTTTTGATTTTCACACTTAATGCCGATTCTGACTCTTAACTATTTTATTGTTGCCTGGATTGGCCATTGGCATAGGGAATATTTAGTGAGGAGATTTCCTCTAATACTTCAGGTCTACATATGCTCTGAAACTTCAAGGTTAAGAGAATTGCCCGAGAAGATAAAGGGTCACCCCAAGACAGTTCTTGAATATGGTTCTTCATGAATCCAACACATGTTCTTTACTTTGTCCACATCATTTCGATGTTTCTAATTCTTATTCCTCAAGAAAAAAAAATCATTCTGAACAAATAAGAGTAACCAGTTACATAATTCTAAAAATCATTCTCCCAAAGGAATATAACACTAGTTAGACATCCCGATGACATTGTTAAGGATATGCAATTTTATCAATGGAAATATTCCCTCTACTGATTCAAAGATCACAAGCCTTTACTATCGAGTCCTCTGTGTTTATGTGTGTGTGTGTTCATGTGTACATGTACATGAAGAAATTCTTTGGCTGTCTAATGAAGCCTAATTACCCCTTCTTATAATAATATCTTTAAAGATATAAAATAAAATACATAGGATCATAAGGAAAGCAAATATTTTGAAAAATAGTCATGAAAACATTTTTTTAATAAATCCATAGAATTATGGTTAAGAATTCCTGCTTTATAGCTTATTAGATAAACTTCAATATTTGCTGGGGTCAAAATATGTATAAGCATAAGACTAATCTCAGAATGAGACAAGCCTCACAGAAAAGATATACAGCCCACCACCCAGCTAACACTTGAAGACTTTCCAGCAAGCTATGGCCTGCCAGAGTTTAATGGCAGATCCTTTGGGAACCCAGGGTCAAATCTGTAGCATCATAAAACATTGCACTATGACTTTATATTAATTTTTTTAATGTATCTGCTTAAAGATAAAGTTTGGCCTCTCATTTATTTTAGGTATAATGAATGTGGGATAATTAATATATGAAATTTATGGAGTAAATAACTTGGTTACACTAAAGGAGCTAATGTTTCTCCCTCAAGTCTCCCACCCCTCCAATCTATCCTTCACATGGCATCACTATTCAATAAACTCCACATCTCCCTATGAAGTCAAGGACCAAAAATAAATTCATCTGTTTAGCAATAAAACCCTTCATGACCTGGCCTCCATCCATGTTTCCAGGATTATTTTTATATTACTTCTCTTTGTGTACTCTAGAGACATAGATATATTCCTCATGGGCAGCATGTGATTGCCTATCTCTGGACCTTTAAACAGGCTATCTTTCATACCTGGAATCACTTCTTCAACTCTCTCCCTTCAATCTTATCTTCTTCAAGATTTAACTGAATGAATTATTTTCAACAAGTCTTTCCTGTTTCTCTCCCTCCAATTCTCAATTTCTTCTCTCTGAAAAATTCCTTGTAATCCTGTTTAATACAATCTGCAACCTGGTGTAGTGGACAGAGAGCTGGTCAAGGAGGCAGCAGAACCATCTTTAAATTCTTTCTTTGGTACAACTTGGTTGTATGACACTGAGAAAAATCACATGAAACTCACTGCTCCAAGTAATTCTTTAGGACTCTAATTTATAAAGAAAGTGCCAATCTGCATGGTGATAATAGCTAACATTTATATAGCATTTACCAAATCCCAGATATAGTGCTAAGTACTTTAGTCATTTTATCTCATTTGATTCTCATCACAACATTGAGTTGAAGGGGCTATTACTCTCAATTTCACAGTTGAGGAAATTGAGGCAAAAAGAGGTTAAGTGACTTGTCCGGTATCACAATAAGTATTTTAGGTCAAATTTGAACTCAATGTTTTTGGATTCCAGGTCTTGTGCTTTATTCATCATGCCACTCAGTAATTTTCTGTATTCTGGAATATATAGAAAGTTTGATAGATAGATAGATAGATAGATAGATATATAGATAGATAGATAGATAGATAGATAGATAGATAGATAGATAGATAGTTGGATGGATGGATAGATAGATTGATAGATATATACATATATATTCATATATACTCAAATATTTTCCCTTTCTAGACAAATCTTGTAAGAAGAAATGATTTCTTTGTGCTTTTCCCAAGCAAGTAGCACAGGGTGTGGTGCATAATGAATACTTAATGAATATTTAGTGACTAATTAATTGCTCTGATGTTACTAAATTGTACAGGTTAGTCCCTACCAATCCCCTTCTGCTGTTAAGATTCTTATTTAGTCTTAACTAATTCTAAAAACTCTAATCCTGGAACCAACCTCAAACCTCTTGCTCCTTTATGGATCAAATGCTATGAGCACATTAACTAATGTTAACTCAGTCTGTAGATGTAATATTTAATATGTTCAGTACTTAAAATATGTTCTTCAGTATTAAATATTAAAAGAAAAGAAATGATGTAGTCTGGTTTGACTTGTTCTTCATGAAAATGTGCTGAATTACAGAGATTGTTACTTCCATTTCTAAGTGTTCAAAAGGCTTTCCTAGAATGTTGCCTGGAATTTAAGGTAAAGTCATTTGTCTCTAATTTAAAGCATATAACTTCTTCATATTTCTGAAAAATGTACATTATCCCATCACCAAATGTTCCTAAGGATTACAATTTCCATTAATCTATTTTTGCCTTTCAGTGGATCTGAATCTGTTTCTTTGTGTCTCTCTAAAGACAGAGATCATATTTGAGGAAATATTGTAAGTACACATGTTTCCATATTGTCAAAATCTATCTTTCTCTGCACATATATAACTACAGATCTATATGTAGAGATTTATAAAAAAGTAATGTGATTGATTTTCATAGCTGCCCTAAACAATTTGGATGAACTGTTTTGACTTATTTAATATATAAAAATAATTAGCAAATCTAATGAGTTTTAGTATAATTCAATATTGTTCAAGAAGTAAAAACTAAATATATCTCATGTAAAAGGTAATATGGAGAGAGCAGCTGGGCTGCTCAGTGGATTGAGAGCCAGGCCTAGATATGGGAGGTCCTAGGTTCAAATCTGCCTTCAGACACTTCCCAGCTGTGTGATCCTGGGCAAGTGACTTGACTAGCCCTTACCACTCTTCTGCCTTGGAAACAATACATGGTATTGACTCCAAGACGGAAGGTAAGTTTTTTTTTTTTAAACTATAATATGGACACAAAGATGACAAATACAGAATCCATGTTTAAGAAAATTATAGTATAGTAGTATACAAAGATTGTTTTAATTGTGAATCATTGAAGAAAATGTCCATGTTAAAATTTAGGATCCATTAGAGAATGAGAGTCCTGTAGAAAATCTTCTTTATTATATATTTATATATTGTATGCCTCTCCCAATTATTTAACCCAAATTTTACCAAATTTGTCATCATACCATATGAGTCTTAAGATAAAAGATAGATTTCTTTCTTTTTGTTAGAAAACTAAATGTTTTCAGACATTAGTCATGGAATTTACGAATTTCATTGATGTTCTCCAAATATGTTTCATTAGTTACTCAGAGTTGATATCATACTTAACCAGATACTCAAAATATTCAAAAAGTGTCATTTATTAATGAAGCCATTCATCAACATGTTCTTTTAAAAATGTCAACCTCCATTCATTTCTATATTCAGTACTCCTTTGAGTAAATATCAAGTATGTAGTTTTCAATATTTTATCTTAAAACAATTAAATTTTTAAAGAAAATGACAGTCTAGACAACTGTATAATCCACTATACTGCAAACAAACATAATGAACTATATTAAGTACATACTTTGAACTGTAATCAGTGTTGGGGATACAAAGGTAAAAGACAGTCTCTGATCCCCACACAAAAGTTCATCATCTTATGGTAAATATATAAATATAATATATGAAAAATATATGTGTGTGAATGCCATTGTAAATAATCATGGGAGAGAAATAGTTATCATTTAAGGAAATCAGAAAAGGCTTCTAACAGAAGGTGAGAATTTAGCTGGGACTTGAAAGAAACAAGTGAAATGAACGAGGGGTGGAATTATATAAACGTGTATATATATATATATGTATATACATGTGCTATCCAGTCATATCCTATTCTTCATGACCACATTTTTGAGGTTCTTGACAGAGACTTTGGAGTGGATTGTCATTTCTTTCTTCAGATTATTTTATAAATTATGAACTGAGGCAGGCAGGGTTATGTGAATTGCCCAGAATTATGTAGCTAGTAAGTGTATGAGGCCAGCTTTGAACTCAATTAAGACTGATTCTAATTCTTCATGATTCTAATCCTAGTGTTCTATCCATTGTGCTACCTACCTACCTACATATCTACAGACATATGTTCATACATACAAAAAATTCTGGAAATGACCTCAAGGAAGATATACTTCAAATTCCTTATTTAAGAGATGTTAAAGATAATTAGAGGCTCACTTTGTAGAAGTAAAATAACTTTCCTATAATCCTAAATTAATGTGACTAATGACAACAGAATTATATAGATCTATTTATCAATCCTGACTAAGGCTATCTCTTAAATAATTAGAAAGAAAAAAACTAAAATAAATTGTTTTTGAATTGTTAAAAATTTGTACCTGGTCATAAAAACCACTGAATATCATAGCTACAACTATATTTGAGTAGAGATATATGAACAAAATAATAGTCAAGAGTAAATATCTAGTAATTAGAAAATAATTTTCAGAAAGTATGAACTATGATGTAATAAAAGTTTGAATTTGGAACTAGTTGGACAAATGTTAATACGAATAGTACAACACAGTCATTGTTATACATTTATACTGTTTTATGTGTATTGGTCAGAATTTGGGAAATTAAGTTAATGATATAATTGAGATATCAAAAATTTTTTGTGTATATTTTAATTTGGAAAATTGCAACTTTGAGAATGATTGGGTCTTTATATGGTAGAAAAGCCAAGTCTGATTGTTCCAATGTAGAAAGTTTAATGAAAAAAAAAACTCTAAATATTTAACATAAAATGACAAAAAGAACAAAAAAGTTACATAGTAATAGACAGCCAGTCGAATAAGGAATAAAAAATAGATTAAGATTTTGTTTTAATACTTGTGATGTCAAAATCTAGATAAGGAAACTGGAATCTTCAGTCTGAAGGCCTCTTTTGATTGATCTTTTGTACATCTTTTCCACAAAGTTGTCTAAAGAAATTCAGATAAAGTGATTCAGCTTTTTATGCTATTGAATATGTGATTTTATTGACTGTACCCTGATGGGAATGTATTGGAACAACTCTTGGACATTCTATAAAGAAAAGTTTTCTCCCTCTAGTCTAAGATCTATGGTGACTGATGAGTGATTAAATAGTTCTCACAGATAAAGATAAACATTTTAGAAGTTGATTTGGGTAATAGTATTAAAAATAATAGTAGTAGTATTCATTTCAAAATAACAATAATAATACATATTACCTCAGAGGCAAAAAAATTAATGATACATATTATTGACACACAGTTAACCTACTGTTCTTTTTTTGTTTATTTACTCAATTTAGAACATTATTCCTTTGTTATAATAATCATATTATCTCCCTTCCTCCCCTCCCCCCACACTTCCCTTAGCTGATGTACAATTTCATTGGGTATTACATGTGTCCTTGATCAAAAACTATTTCCGTGTTGTTGGTGTTTGCACTAGGATGTTCACTTAGAGTCTACATCCCCAATGATATCCCCCTCAACCAATGTATCCAAGCAATTGTTTTTCTTCTGTGTTTCTACTCCCACAGTTTTTCCTCTGAATGTGGTTAGTGTTTTTTTTTTTCTTGTAGATTCCTCCAAGTTGTTCAGGATCACTGCATTGCCAACAATGGAAAAGTCCATTACATTCAGTTGTACCACAGTGTATCAGTCTCTGTGTACAATGTTTTCCTGGTTCTGCTCCTCTCACTCTGCATCACTTCCTGGAGGTTGTTCCAGTCTCCATGGAACTTCTCCACTTTATTATTCCTTTGAGCACAATAGTATTCCATCACCAACATATACCACAGTTTGTTCAGCCATTCCCCAATTGATGGGCATCCCCTCATTTTCCAATTTTTGGCCACCTCAAAGAGTGCAGCTATGAAATTCTTATACAAGTCTTTTTCCTTAGTATCTCTTTGGGGTACAAATCCAGCAGTGCTATGACTGTATCTAAGGACAGAAAGTCTTTTAGCACCCTTTGGGCATAATTCCAAATTGTCCTCCACCAGTAATGCATTAATGTCCCAACATTGCCACATCCCCTCCAGCATTCATTACTTTCTGTTGCTGTCATTAACATACTGTTCTTCATAATTAGAGATGATTACATAGCACTCTACTCATGCATATACATATATGGAGAGACATGCACACATATAGCAATAACTCTGTCTGTCTCTGTCTATCTATCTGCCTCTTTCTTTATAGGAAATTAGATGTCATAGTAAATAGAGAACGAAGCCTATAGTCAGGGAGACCTGAGTTCAAATTCAGTCTTTGATTACTTGTTATCCATGCCTGGACAAACCATTTATCCTCTTCTTCCCTTAGTTTCCTCAAATATAAAGTTGTAATAAATAGTACCTATTTCTCAGAGTTTCATGAGGATTAAATAGGACAATATTTTTATTTTGAAGTGTTTAGCTCAGTTTCTGGAAAACAGGATATAATGCCAGCTTATCATCTTCCTTATTTCCTTCCTATCAAGTAAATGAAATAAAAAAGCTCTGTTGGTTACACATATCTGATTCTTCTGGTGTATATATTGCCCATCCTTCCAGTTAAGGTTCATGATCTATATTTTAAAATATTATTTTGCTAATCATAAGGTGATTGAAGAATTGAAACTGGGAATTATACTAATGACCATTTATTCCCCCTCCTCATTTTATAAGTGACATGTGACAGACCAAATCTCACAGATCTTGTTCCAAGTCAGACAAATGGTAAGTGATAAAGACAAAATTTAAAGGTAGGTGCTATGACTCCAAATCTAGATCTTTTCAGCATACCATAATACTTCTCCAATATAATAATTATACTGGCTAATTTTAAAATCTTTAATGAAATCTCATTTGTTAAAGTAAGGAAGAAAGAACTGGGAGGCAGGAATTCTGAATTCCAAAGAATCATTAATTTATATCTATTAAGTGACCATGAAAAGTCTGCATGAGGTAGTGGATAGAACTGACTTCAGAGTTACAAAGTTTGAACTCAAGTCATTCATTTGAAATATACTGACTGTGTGATCTTAAGCAAGTTACTTTCATTGCTCTAGGCCACTCTTGAAGTTGAAAAATTGAAGAATTGTCCATTTGGATGGAAAATTTTCCTAATTGGTATTTCCATACTCCAATTAAATTATAGGTATAGATTCCATAGGGTAGCTAAATGGTGCAGTAGATAGAGTGCTATTCCTAAAGTCAGAAGATTCATCTTTCTTGGTTCAAATCTGGCCTAGGAAACTTACTAACTGTGTGAGTTTAGGCAAATCACTAAATCTTGTTTCCCTCAGTTTCTTAATCTGGAAAAGGAACTGAAGAATGTCAAACCACTCTAATATCTTTACCAAGAAAACCCCAAATGGGGTAATGAAGAACTGGACACAATGGAAAAATAACTGAATGCATATGCTTAGATCTCTTCTTTCTCTACCCTTCCCCCTCAAAAAATCTATGATTATCTCTGAAAGTCAAGAAAAAAATATGTATATAGATAGATAGATAGATAGATAGATAGATAGATAGATAGATACACTAGTTCTGTGTCCTTATAAATTCATCTTTTTTTTAGCCTTCATGTCTTCATCTTTAAAATCAGGATGGTGGTAATTGGACCTATCCTGTTGATGGGGTTGCTATTAGGATTAGATATGATAATGTAGATAAAAGGCTATGGGGGGCAGCTGGGTAGCTCAGTGGATTGAGAACCAGGCCTAGAGATGGGAGGTCCTAGGTTCAAATGTGACCTCAGCCACTTCCTAGCTGTGTGACCCTGGGCAAGTCACTTGACCCCCATGGCCTACCCTTACCACTCTTCTGCCTTGGAGCCAATACACAATATTGACTCCAAGACAGAAGGTAAGGGTTTAAAAAAAAAAAAGGCTATGATTTTTTCTCTGCTTCATATTATTAGATGCCACTTTTTCCACTGCTTCTTGGGCTCTCTATACCTAGCTAGCTGTGGAAAAGTTATATATTTTTTCTTGCCCTCACCCACCTTTCTCCTAATTCTCTACAAATAGTACATCACTTTTTTGGTGCTTTTAAAATTAATTTACATTTAATTCTATAGATAAATCATAAAATATTTTGGAAGGAAATGGGAAATGTTGTCACAAATTCATGAAAATAGTACATTTTATTCCTAAGTATCAAACCTTCAGAACCAAGAATAAAAGCTCATCTGCTTAGATCCCAATTTTGATATTACTACATTATTTAAGTTCTGATGCCCTTCCTATAAACTTTCCCTTTCCCCTACTCTTTTCAGCCTTTCACCTACTACTGAAGATGCTCCAGTGGAATCCTCTTATTCTATCTAGAAAAACTTAAATATTCATGTTCCAAATTCATTTACATTTCTGTTCTGATCACAACTGCTCAGCATACAATGGATTAATGTCCTCTTATTCCTGATAAACTACCTCTCCCAAACTCTCTCAAATGACATTAGCTTTTTTTTGGCTCTTTCATCACAATTTTGACTGACATAGAGCTTGTAGTTCTCTAAAATATCTAGTTTTGGGGGAGCAAAATGTTGCCTAGGTATGACTTTCCTATCTTTTACCTTTGCACTTAATTAATTTGAACACTTTTTAGACTTGACATTTATCTCTATTGATTTTCATCTTCTTAGATTCAGTCAATTCACTAGAAGGACACTAAATTCCCTTGGATCCTCTTTCCATTGTCATCTAGTGTTGAACCTAACTTGTTCAGTTTCCTGTCATTTGCAAATTTAATGAGCATCCCATCTATGCCTTTTGTAAGTCATTGATAAAAATGTTAAGTAGCAACAGACCAAGAATAGATCCCCAGGGCATTCCCTTTCAAAGTGATACTAAACTATTAATGAATATATTTTAGTTTATATATTCAACAGTTTCCAAATGCTTCTGGTTATATTTTCATACAGTCCACACCCTTCATTTTTCCATGATAATAGCAGGATACATTTGAGTAAATATTTTGTTAAAATCTTATTAAATTATATTGATTGATGACCCACCTATTTAGTAATCCTGTCTTTTTCTGTGTCCCTATCTCTAATTACCTCTTTTCCATATGTTCCTTAACTATCTCTTTAATAAGATGACCTAGAATTTTGAAAGGAATTTGTTATGGGGTTTAGATGAGTACCCCTGGGGTTCGGGAAGGATACCTTTTGCAAGAATGCAAGACTCCAAAACTTAGCTTAAAAATAAAAAGAGAAATAGATTAATTTAGGGAGTAATGTTGAGAATGGCCAGAAGGATAGCAAGGTGGGACAGCAAGATGGGGAGCAGTTCCTGGGAGGACAGCATGAATGGAAAGGCTGTTCCTCCATGGGGACAGCATGGATGGAAAAGGCTGAACCCCAGATGACATAAGTTCTGGAGCTTTTATACTCTTTACAACAGATGCTATGTCATGGTGTGGATGTGATCTAGAGTATTAGTCCCTCAGGCATTTGGTGGGGTGGGGTGGTACTAGGGTCTGTCTGGAAGCATAAAGATTCATCTCTTTGTCCTTCTTAAATCTAGAGGACTATCAAAGAGGATAAACATCTTAGGACCCTAATTAGTCAAAATTAATGACCAGAAGTTTGCTATTCCCTTCCCATGTTTGAAACTTTGTTTCAGTACTCCATCCAATTCTCCTTAATGATCTAATGGCTTCAATTTTTTACTTCTATGTATATAACAACCTGACATGTGCATGTGTGTGTGTGTCTGTGTGTATATGTTTCTCTGTCTCTGTCAGTGTGGTATACTTAATAGAAGGGCACCAAAGGGTGCCAGATCACCTGGGTTTAAGTATTGCCTTTGACATCTACTGATTGTGTCATGGTTAAATCACTGAATTTCTTAGGTTTTTCAGACAATTTTTTATGTTAAAGAGTGGAAGAAGTCTTAGAATTTGAAAGAAATCATCTTTGGAGGAGGTTATGTATGTGAGTGTAAGTGTGTGTGTATATATGTGTTTGTGTGTGTGTAACAAGAAAGATTTTAAGAGACAGAGAGTTTTTCTGCAGGTCAAAATCCCTAATGTCCTGATGAGAATTTGCATTTGGGTGTCCTAATGGTACGTGCAACTTAATAAATACCAAAGTGCATTAATCTTCATTCTCAAACCTAATTTTTTATTTTTGTTAACATTTCAAAAAGTTTGTTAGTCACCAATGCTCACAATTTTGTAGTTAACATTGATTCTTCCCTTCCTTCTCTCTATCAATTAAATTGCTAATATCAATGAATCATACCTCCATAAAATAATTTGTATCTTCCTCTTCATAACGCAAAGCTCCATTCCCCCTATACTAACTGTAATATGGACAAATACTGCATCTCATCATTTATTATAACCTTCTCCTAAGTGGTCTTTCTGCATTAGGTAACTCCCCTTTTTGAGACATCAAAATAGCATATAACCTAGTAGTTAATAAATATTTAATAAATGCTTGTTAATTCACCCTAATGTCTAAGTAATTGTCACAACCTAAATCACTCGACTCAAAAACTTCTAGTACTTTATTGTCATCTATTTAGCCTGCAAGTAAGAGTCTCTATAATTCAAACCTTCTTTTCCATATATATATCTCATTTCCATTCACATAATATATTTTCTAGCCAAAGTAGACTTACTCATTCATTGTTCCCTATTCCACTCTACCATCTACTATCTCTTTGACTTTGCTCACACCATCTTTCTTGCCTCTGATAGATTTACTCCACAATCTGTTCAACTCCTTTTCATCAAGACTTCACTTAATTATAAGCTTTTCCATGAAGCCTTCTTGATTCTTGCTACATTCCTCTCCTTTTCAATCTGGAAGTAATATCATCCAATTCAAATTATTAACACTCAGTTCTAAACTCTCCTTTGCACTGAGAGATCACTATGTAACAAAGTTATTTGCGCAAATGTCTTATCACCCATTAGATTATAAAATTGTTAAAGGTCTGGACTATATTTTACTTCATCACCTTCTACCATTGTGCTTATAAGAAAATAGATAATTAATTTTTAAATGATCGTTGGTTGATTGGAAATGAATCATTTTTCACTGAGTTCTGCTTTGGCATTATGTAAAAATACTGTTTGTGTCCTCATTATGTCTTATGCCCCTTGTGGTACATTTTTGTATTGAAATGATTGAACTTTTCCTCCAATCCATTACTTAGATCAATGATGAACATTTTGATACTGCCCAGTAACAGGTCTCATTCTTATGTCATATTACTGACACTGAAACAAATTGTAAGTCTTTGAAATGCATATATGTATGTTTTACATGTATGTATATACATATATGCAAATATGTATCTCATACATATTTACTTGCTTTACATTTTATAATCTAATAAGGGATACATGGAAAAAACAGAAAATTATACACATACAAGCACATATATATACCTACATATAATTTAATGCAAGTTAATATTTTAATTACACAAATATTAAGAGAATTAGTATTGTATTTTAGGAAGAAACATTGAAAAGTTTTCAAGCCATTCATTTAGGTTTAACACTAATCCTTTATAATATAGCCTTTGGGAGACCAATACCTCTTAGAAAGCTGGTGAATGGTTTTCAGATGGGCAATTTTTTCATTATGTCTGAAATTAAACCTGATTCTCTCTGTATATAAATAATTTAGTACAATTAAAATATATTAATATTTTACAAGTAATTATCACTAAACAGGAAATTGTTTCTTCAGAAGGAATATCTCACCACATTTCCCCTTTAAGAGACATTTATTTCACAAACTGATTTTTTAAACTGCATATATTTCTGGCACTAAACTAAGATAAAATTTATAATGTATTTTCTTATCACATGCTGTGATGGATGAATATCTATAACTAACATGTAAACTTTTAAAGATTTATCAAAGTTTAAACCACATGTCCAATAAAAACTGGAAGTTTCTGCTTTTATTCATTCAGAAGTTCATGGCAAATCATTTTGATTTAATCTCTTAACTGCATTTTATCAGCTGTCTAAAAAGATTTCACTATTATTTGATGACTCATTAGACAAATCAATATTGCATCACTAAATATAACTTAAATAACTCATTTCAAAGTCATTAAACTATTTGAAGCTAACAGGACTCAAGAAAATGTATGTAATATATTTCTTTCTGAAGCAATAGTAGGTTAAAAATCCTTTTGGTACATTATAGTATTTAATTCAAATTAAATATGATCATGCAAAAAAAAAAAAACCCTTAATACATACTCTCCAAGTAATCTGATGAAGTAATATAAAAATTTTAAAATGAGGAACAAAAAGGAAAAATAACAATATAAAATAAAGGATTAAGAGGAGCATATTCATCAATTATCACTGGGTACAGTGGAGAAAATGGCCTTAGGGCTTTTCAATTTAAAATGTTCCATAGGTGCTATTGGGTCCCTGAAGCAAAATATAATAAGGACTTGGTGTCCCAATTAAAGTATTGGGAATGTCAGCCAACTGAAGGGGAATGGCTTTATGTTGTTTAAGAGACAAGTTTGCTGGTATGGCAGTTGTGACATCAATTACTTGTAAAGTTATCAAGAGTAATCAAATAGTGTCTTTCTTATTTTACACTTTTTTGGCCTTTTTTCAATTCCCTGAAGGACTTTACTTGTCCAGTGCTCCTAAAAACATACTATGAAATGCGAGCAAACCAGATTATGTAGAAATTATATTGAACCTTAAAGCTCTTGACAGGCAGATAACTGGTAAGATAACTCCTTCAGCAATTTCATACTTTGATTTAGTCTTTAAAGAAAGAAGAAATCAACCATGTTTTAGTGTTGAAATCCCCTTCTCTTTTCAAAAGAAACACGGCATAGTGCTCTGACATTTTTCATACACTTTCAGACTGATTGTATTATTGTATGTGTATTTCTAACTAAAATAGAACACCAGTTTCTATGATTTATCCTTAAGAATACAGAGGAAAAATAAAAAGAAAATATATATCTTCATTGACTAAACTATATATGCATCATCTGTTTTGAAATTCACTTTTAAAACTGTTTATTTTAAGGTCCATTATCATCAGATACATAATCTCTGATACACAGACTCTTCCAAGGATTTGATTAGCGTTCATTAAAGTAACAACCTCAGGGCCAATGCCCCAGTTTATATAACAGGATAAATAAACTATAATAATGTTTTTAAAAACACGAGTTCCCTATCTTCCTTTGCTCAAGAAAAGGAGACGATAGGAAAGAAAAGAAGGGGCAAAGAGCAAAGAATATTTAAAATGCTTAAGTATCTAATATTCATCCAACTTTTCGTAGACATTTAGATATTATGAATAACATCTCTAAAGGAACTTGCAACCTAATAGGGGAAATAAGACACTTATAGAAATAATTCTAATAGCAATTTCATGATAAAACAGATTTTCAGTTCACTTTTTTGTGTTGTCTTAACCCATTTGAATATAAACACAGTGAAGATAAAGATTTCCTTTGTCCTGGATTTGAATACCCAGCATTTATCACAGTGTCCTGCTTGTAATAACCACTTATAAAAGGTTTGCTGCCTTGCTTTTCAAAAGCAAACAAAATAAAGGACAACTTAAATGAATAGTGAGTAGGCCAGCTTTTCTGGAGTTTAGAGTACTGTTTATTTCTTAAATAAAGAAACAAAAATAATAGAATAACATTTAGTTACTATGTTTAGTTAAATTTGGAACACAATAATTTAAAAGAAATTGAATCACTATGGATTTTACATTTTCTGGTCTTTCTATTTTTCTTAATCTATTTAATTGAATTGTCAAAAATTAAGTCTAACCTCTATAAGGCTTTCATCATTTGCATTCTTCTCATATCTGTTTAATGAAGAATGAACACTATTCAATACAATCCAGAAAGGGAAAAATACTGGATAATAAATACCTATTATGCCCACAATCATGCCATATGTTTTGTCTGGTGACCCATTTAATTATTTCATTATGATATTTATCTTGGTCTGATACTGAATATGGGCAAAAAGCTCAATTTAGAACTGGTTAGGGAAGCTTGCACTTCATAAATGTGTTGTTGATCCAAAGAAAAAATGGAGATACTAGGTGGAAATTAGGAAGCTTTAACCTATTTCCAACAATAAATTAACTGCACATATTGCTATAAAAGACATCACACTGGAAATATAGGATCAGGAAAGATGATTGGTTATTCAGATATTAACATCAACCCACATAATGGCAAGAGACATAGAGAAAAAGGACCAGGACAGGAAAAAAAGTGTCAGTACTAGAATCAAATAGTCATCTTTGGGTAATAATCTATGAAATTAACTAAACATATCTTCAGAAAGAAGCATCAAACAAATTGTTGAGCGATGATGTTTTGTTGACATGATTAGGGGACTTATTAGAAGGATTTATAACATTGTCATTATCACCAGAAAAGTTTTTCTGAAGGAACCCAGGTTTATAATGAATACAGATAATGGGAGATAATGATGCACAAAACTATCTATAAAAGAAACATAATCAGATTTCCAGAAACAGACAGCAAAAGCTCACTATCTTTCATCAACTAAGAAAAATTGCTGTATTACAAACATGAACTTTAAAACATATGTGATAATTCAACAAATAAATTTCACTGGGACCAGAGTATTAGCAAAGTGGAAACAGCAACTACCTAGTATAATTGTCCATATGTAACGTTTTTAATATTTCTTCAAAATAACTTTATTACATTTTAAAATTTCTAATCACTCATGAAAATTAACAATTTTTAAAAATTCTGACTGCCAAATTATCTATGACGTACAGTTTTCTACACTCCTGGAAAAGGAAAGGATTTGATTTTGCTTTTATATATATACTATATATATATATATATATATATATATATTTGTGTATACTATACATACATTTATATGTACTATATATAATTATATATGCTATATATGATATATGTATGATATACATATTTTATGTATTATGTATTTATTATGTACATACATATGTCATGTAAACATTTCCATATTAGCCATGTTGCAAAAGAAAAAGTAAACAAATTTTGAAAAGAAAAAGAAAAAAAAGAAAATGCTTCAATCATCATTCAGAGTTCATCATTTTTTTTCTGGAAGTGGATAACATTGTTCAATTTGATTCTTTTGGAATTGTCTCAGATCATTATCTGAATCAGAGTAGACAAGTCTTTCACAGTTGATCATCCTTAAAATATTGTGTTACTATGTAGAGTGTTCTCTTGCATTTGCTCATATCTCTTAGCATCAGTTCATATAAGTCTTCTCAGGATATTCTGAAACCATCCCCTGTGTAATTTTTTATACTAAAATACCATTCCATCACAATCATGTACCAAAATTTGTGCAGTCATTCCATAATTGTTGAGTTCTTGGCTACCATATAAAAGAGCCACTGTAAGTATTTTTAATATAAATAGAAACTCTTCCCTTTTCTTTGATCTCTTCGGGAAAAAAAAAACTAGTAATGGTAGCTGGGTTAAGGACTATACACAATGTTATAGCCCTTTGAAACTCATTCAAAATTTTGCTTTCCATAACAGTATAAGTAGTTCACAATACCACCAATGCATTAGTGTACCAATTTGTTTATGTTCACTCTAGCATTTGTCATTTTACTTTTCTGTTTTCTTAGCCAATCTGATAGGTATGATACAGTACCTCAGATTTGTTTTAATTTAATTTGAATTTCTCTGATCAGTAGTTATTTAGAGAAATTTTTATGTGATTATTTTTGGCTTTGATTTATTCTTCTGAAAACTGCATTTTTATATCCTTTGACTATTTATCAAGCTGGGAAAGCTTGGATCTCTGGTAGTATCTTGGATCTCTAGTATCAAATACAAGATCTCTATAGTCATTTACTGCTATATAGTGTGTATCTAATCTACTCCACTGATCCAACACTATTTCTTGGCCAATAGTAGATTGTTTTAATGATTATGGCTTCATAATACTGTTTGAAATCTGGAGATGCTGGCTTGCTTTCCTTCCCACAACACAAGTATAAACAAGTAATACCAGGTTAACAATCTTTACCAACACAATTTCTGTCTGAAATTAATAAAAATAGAATAATAATGATAATAAAATAATAAGAATAGTAGTAGTAATAATAAAAATTACAAAAATAATGATAGCAACAATGCTAATAGAAATTTCTAAACAGTTTTAACATTTCAAACTTTTATATAAAACTATCTGGGCAACTCTACTTGTATATGGATACCTTTTTGGTCAATGAATACACTGCCTTCTATATATTTTAAATACTAAAATCAAATAAAATCATGCCTTTTCCCCTGTTCTTGTCAGGTTTTGACAAAATACTCTGTCTTTAATCTTCATTCAAATGCTGTGATCCACAAGTAATCATTTCTTTAAAAAAATTATAGTACCCAGCTTTGATCATATTCTAGTGACTGTCACTTAAATGCAGACTTTATTTAGCTAACCTCTCTTGTAACTGAAGGCTATAATTACACAGTAGGTTGTTATTAAATTTTTGTCAAGAAAATTTTTCACATGCCTTAAAATTCTGTGACTGCAAAAATATTCTGATAAATTCAGATCCACTGGTTGGTCTTTTATTGTTCTTAGAACTATATAGAAAATATAGATGCAAGAAGCCATATTCTATACAGGTACAAAAAAACAGAAAATTTGTTTAAAGAGATTTTCCTCCCAAGATTTTTTGCATTTTATAAAACTCAAGTAAATGTATAATAAAAGAAATAATAAAGATAATCCAAATGTATAAGCAGGGTGTTAATGTGAGGTAACTTACCTAGGAAGAGCTCAAGGCATTTGACAAATATTAGCACTTGAATAAATATTAATTTGCACAACATGTGGTTCTTTGCATTCCTATTTCCATCATCCTGTTTTAGGATTTTATCAACCAGATTGAAGCAATAGGATCCTAATTAAGTTTAACTCCAGATATCTTTATATCCATTTTGCAAATTTCCTTTAAATTTACCTGAAAATACCAACTTTGATTGTGCTAAACAAATATGCTCCAAAGCATGATAAGGCAACCTATTAATTTCTTAATATATCTAGAAGGCCTGTGGCCTTAAAGGGCTTTGAGTACTTTATTACCCACTATATATTCAGATTTTGAGTGAGGGTGAGAGTGGTTAGAACAGAACTTCTTTAAATCTCTGATTTTAACTTGGGAAGTTCTCCAGGTAGAAACTCCCTCCACCAATTTCCATAATTAATTTATTCATAACATCATTTTAGAGAATTGCCAGGAGAACTAAAATTTAAATTATGTCCCTATGGTGACATAGTGAGTATGTGCCATGTGTCAGGACCAGAACTTGACTCAGATCTTCCTGACTTAAAAGATGGATGGCCTTTAATTACTTTTATGATGTTGTCTGTCATCCAGCTTTATTTCCCACTAAATTCACTCTAAATCTGTCTAGTATGGATTATTCGACTTTCTTGGACATGTTTCCATACCTTTAATGATGTCATATCATCTATTAGTACTCTCTATTCATTCTGCTATTCCTCTCAAAATTTGTTTAATCTTTTCCTTTCCAAACTCTACTTACCCTTGTATATGTTCAAAAATTAGCTCTTTCACTGATTACTCCAATCTAAAATAAGAATTAGTATATCAGACCCACAAAGAACATGAGGACATGTGGTTTGCTAAAAGGAAAAAAGGATGTACTTGAAGTCAGAGGTCATGGGTTCAAATGTCTTATATTTATTACATATTTATTACTTATATATGTTTTAGCAAAGTCACAAAACCTTCCCAAGGCTCAGCTTTCTTAGACATAAAATAACAATGGGTTAGTCTACTTGACCTCTGAGATCTCTTCCAGCCCAAAATCTTTAATATATAAATCTATAAGATATAGGGGTCTTAATTTATTTTTAAAAGTTATTCTAAGGGTAGTAGAAAGACCAGGATGACAGCTAAGGTCTTCTGACTCTTTTTTCAGGGTTCTAATCTTAACACAGTGTATTGCACTTAAGAGATGCTTAATAAATATTTATTAGTTGATTGACTTTACCATTCCATTCAGACTAAGAGACTCTGAGAAGATCAGTTAGAGACTAGGGCCCAATCTGATCTCAAAATGCAAAAAACCTGTACAAACTCAGTGACATAACAGAAGCTTTCTAGCAAGAGATCCCCAGCCAAAATCAAACCAGTGAGATTGAGATTGTGACCCATGAAGATATTCAATTTGTAGTCCTGTGGAATTCTGAGTCATTCCATCAGCTCATCAAGGAATCAATTATTTACTATAATTATAAATCCAGTTCTCATTGTTCATTCAATTACATTTATTAAGTGCCAAATACAGCACTAAATTTTGGGAATACAAAGGTAAGCAAAGATAGACACTTATGGAATTCACTTATGGAATTAACATGCCAGCAAAGGAGACAATATTGAAATAAATTTTTAAACTCAACTCTCCTAGTTTCTCTACTTCCATCAAATATATCAATTAGGTTCATAGACTTTGAATTATCTTTACTTTTTCTGTTTCTTTCTCTCTCTCCCATTTCCAATATCCAATAAATAACAGTTTTGTGAATTAAACCTTTGATAACATCTTGCACATCTGATTCCCACTTTCCATATCTGTCATCTGCTTTTCACTTTAAGGGACAAGAGCTTAGTACAGATTTTTTTTGCCTATTATATTGCAATAGATTATCAAATGTTTGCCTTGCTTCTACCATCTTCTCCAATATATTTTGTATTCATCTGTCATACTGATTCATCTATGGCAAGGTGCTAACTACGCTTTTGCTCCAGAATCTTCAGTAGCTTCCTATTATCTCTACTATAAAATCTAAGCTTAACATTACATCTCATGACATGGGATCCTTATAGAAATTGTCACATATGTGTGAAATGATTTCTTCTTCACATTGACCTTTCAGAAATTATTACTTTATTTGAGGTTCCATTCAAGTGCTATTCACTATGAGACTTTTGATCTTCTCAGTTATTTGTTCTCCCTACTCAAAGAATATTTACTTTGTTCAGAGTTCATTTTTTTGAAAATTTAGGTACAAACTGTTTCCCTTAACAGAATATTATTTCCATTGGGGCAAAGATTGTATATCTTATTTATTTATTAATTGTTATTCTTACATTTTTCACATTTTTATAGTTTTTAATTTGTTTTTGATGATTGAACAAAGTAAAGAAAAATATCTAGAGTAAATTATGAGTTCTTTTTGTTTATATAGAACTAATAGTGACATTATCTGGAAGGAAGCCATATTTAAAAGTTTATATCAAACTTAAGAAAAAGTAACACATTTTATTACTTTTAAGGAGTTGTTTATTTTCTTTTTTTATAGAGATATTATTAATATTCACTTTGAAGGCATTTTCCCTGATTGCCTCTTTTAAGTAGATTCTAATGGATGACAGACATAGCTTGATAACAAAATATACAACAAACTACATTGTTCATTTTTATATACACATGAGGAAACAAAAATGATAAAGTCATGAAACTATGTCTGAACAAAGTCCTGCTCTAACCATGCTTGCAGCTTTCGAAGCAGATGCTCTTTGTCATGAATATTAATTAACTATATGGTGCAATATTGTGCTTATATTGTTATTAGTGTTACTATTATATTATTAGTCATACCACTAGGATGTGGAGTGGATAAAATGTTTAATTTGGAAAGTGAAGAAAATCTAAGTTCATGTCTGACCTCAGACACTAGATGTGTGATCCACAGCAAATAACTTAACCTCTACATATTTTATTTTTTAATAAATGAGAAAAGTGAGGCTCACAGAAATGTGAGAATTTGCCAGAAGTACCAATTTTAAGTGACCAGTAGATCTGGGGCTGAAAACACAGATCATCTGACTTTTTATTCCATGCTAATACACTATATTTAGGGCAGCTAGGTGTTACAGTGGGTAGAGTGCTGGTCCTAGAGTTAGGAAGACTCCTCTTTCTGAGTTCAATTATGGCCTCAGATATGTAGTAGCTATGTAACCATGGACTAATCATTTAATTCTGTTTCCCTCAGTTTCTTTCTAAAATGACCTGGAGAAGGAAATTTTAAATCACTCCAGTATCTTTGCCAAGAAAGCTCAAAATGCAGTTAAGAAGAGTCAATATGACTGAAGTAACTGAAAAATCACAACACACTGTATATTACTGAGCCGATGTTATCATGATAAGACATAGAAATGGAATAAAATTTAGATGATGTTTTCTCCTTACTTCCCATTAGACCTTCTTCCTTATGTATATCACTTACATTTATGAGTACAACAATAAAGGGAAAGACTAAACTGTAGATATTTGTGAATGTATACCTGGATATACAGTGCTGAAAGACGGGGCAAATTTGTATTTCCAGGTTAGGTAGGTGAAAGATTCCCTGCAAAGGATTATCTTTTTGAACCTATCAGATAACCTTTTCTTTCTTTGTAGAGCAGTGTGAATTATATTAATTATATATATTAATTGACCTTTAATACAATTATATTTCTTTACTTCAACAAAAACAAAATTAATTTGGGGTACCAGATGAACATTATCAAAACTAATGTTGTTGCTATAATACATTATTTTTTTCTGATTATGCCACCATTTACCACTATAATATGTTAGATATTTGTAATACTATTTCTAATTTGGGTTGTGTACTGTATTTTTGAGAATTTTTTAATAGAGTACTTTGCCATGTCCTTGTGAAAATGCTACTGTTTTGTACTTAAAATAGACAATAATGAACATTCCTTCTGGAATCTGATTGGGAAAAAAAATTTTCTGTGTTGGGTATTTTAAAGCAGTTTTGCTAATAATTTCAATATATTTAGTATCTTTACCCAATTTTATGAATGTTATATTATCAAGCTATTATTTCAAACATATAATTATCTATTGCTAATATTTTCATTGGACAACTAGCTACAATGGATGAGTGGGTAGGAAGATTCATCTCCCTGAGTCCAAATATGGCTTTAGACAAATACTAGCTAAGTGACCCTGGGCAAATCACTTTACTCTGTTTACTTCAATTTCTGCATATATAAAACTAACTAGAGAAGGAAATGGTAGACCACTTCAGTATCTTTGCCAAGAAAACACTAACAGAAATAAGGAAGGGTTGGATGCAACTGTAAAACAACTGCCGAATATTTCCATAGTTTTATAATTACTGAATGGAACCAAGTAATTGTGACATTAAAAGTAAGAAAAGACCTGAATGATACCAAAAAGGAAATGTAATGTTAGATGCCTATTTAGGGCAGAAGACTTTTATTCTTCCCTCTGAACATCTTTAATTGGCTTAGAACAGTTCCCTTTGGGAATCTTTAAGACAAATTAGTCTGAGAAGAAAACACCAAGAGAGTCTGTTTAGACCAGCTGACAGTGTGGTAATAGGGAAACCCCATGAGGGCCATTCACATGGTTCTGTGGGTAAAAACTCTAAGGCAGGAAGGTGGCTGGAAGCTATTCCCCTAGATGCTCTTAGATGAAACATCTTGTTTATAGGCATGACTGTGCATAGAGAGTCATACCGACTGCAGAATATTCACACCATCTGACGGAACATAGTCCTATTCCTCAGAGTGTAAATAAACTAACGCAAGATTGCTAGGAAATCTGGACCTTCCAGATGGCCCCAGCAGATTTTTAAATGATAATATGAGGAACCTACTGTTATTTAGGGCATTTTAATTTCATCTCTGGGCCATATTTTCACTTGCACACATAATTTATATGCTACCTAGACAGTGTTTGTAAGTTTACTATGTTGCCCATTCATATGATGTTGAGGTACAAAAGTAGATTAAGCCTGATTGCTTCCTAGGAGTAGGTTATGTGAATTTTGAGTTGACATTAACTCCTTCTGGCCACTAGGCCAGATTAGGGATATATACAAAATGTTACCTTTAGTATATACTTTTTCAAAGAAAGTTATTTTATCATTCAACATTACCCAACCATATTAAGAAAAGAGAAATAGTTAAGATTTACTAGAATTATAATTTTTAACAAAAGATAGTATAAAGAGTTGGCCATCATCAGACTATAATGCTTTTTTATAAGCTTTTTTAAAATTTTTATGAGAGAAATATTTTTTCCATAAATAGTATTAGCATAAATATTATATAAAATGACAAATTGAATTTAAGTATACTTTTATTTTTCCTTCTCCTTACTAATATGAAAATTTTGTCAAACCACAGATGCCTTTTAGAGCTACAGAATGCTCTTTCCATATGACACAGACTGGTAAAATAGAAAGACTATTGCCTTTGGAATGAGAGGATGTGGGTTCAAATTTAGCATCTGATCATTATTACCTGTGTGACTTAACTTTCCTAGATCTCAATTTCTTCATTTGTAAAATAGTTTGTGACAATTAAATATATGTACTCAAATTCCTCCATCTTTTTTTTAGACAATCCCTAAAAAAGATATTTCATTTAATTGAATGCATAATATATTGTTTCTTTTTAACTCCTAAAAAGATTATTCATATGTATGTGTATGTTTCTGGATGTATGCCTATAAGTATAAACATGCATGCATACCTATGTGCTTGTGAAAACACATATAAGACCCAAGGGATTAGAGGTAGAAATGATGGGATACAAGAAGCCATACTGAGCAAAATTATTAAAAGTGAAATTAACTTCATATTCCCCTACAAATAATTCATATAGATATCAAAGGAACTACATAAGACAGAAAAATATTTCTAAGGAAATTCCTGATGTAGAACTTGATAACCACGCCAATGGATAATCAGTTCTACTTTAACCAACATAGCTCTAATTTACATTAAAAAAATGGTCACTAAAGTGGAGCCCACAAGATCTAGATGTCCTTTATAGGGCACTTTTCAAGATCAATCCAATTTATTTCCTATGTCTTCAACAACAACAAAATTTTATGTTATTACACAGAATAAGAACTGTAGCTATTTTAATTTGAAATGTTAATTAAATAGTTATTTATAAAATAGTTATACACTGATTAGATTAATTAGATGGAGTTATTTGTTTCTATTATTATGGTCATAAATAAAATAACTTTGGGACTTAAAAGAAAAAAGAAAATACTTAAAAATCTTTCTTTAAAAAAGAAATTCTTATAAACATATTTTGAATGGTAAAAATATTTAGAGAAAGATTTTTGAGTTTCAATATTGACAAAAATCTCTTTTATCTATGGCTTGACAGATGTTTAAATTCATTTAGAAAACTTTATATCATTGTTTCCAAGAATATTATTTGAGTTGTTGAAAAAGGAAGACAAAAGATTCTGAGTTCCATTTGACAATTTTCTAATTTTGGATGATGTTTCTGATAAGAATCTCACTGACATTCTGTAGGGTTTTTTTTTTCCATCTAGCATTTTTGCCCATTTTAATGCAACATATAATAATGTTTCAAATTTAAAGAAAGTCTCACTTGTAATGTTAAACTATATATATGCTGATGTTGTTAAAAAGTATTTTTGACTATCTTATCTTTTCATCTCATACCTGGATCTCAAAACATAATATAATACTTAATTCTGATGATGAAACAGAAAGTAATTATAATAAGGCATGGAAATAAGGATCAGGAGTAGGGCCACAGTTCTAGGATTTTTCTGCTTCATTAATATTCACTTTATTTCATAATACATGGATAGTATAAAAACACATTTTGTAACCTAAAGAAAGTCTCCAATTTTTAATCTGGTTCAAGAAATTAGGAGCTAATAGAAAGTATGAGAATTTTAAAAGTAGCAGAAAGGATAAAAGAAATATACAGATAGTTATATATTATAATTTACAGAGTATTGATGTTTCATTAACTTTAGAAGTTTGTTTTGTAAATTTAAAAACATCTCCCTGGGGAGGGTGTAAACATATTCATTTGAACCATTTTAGACATTCTTGGCCAATGAGTTCATTACTGCTTGGCAAACAACCTAAGCTGACAGTAAAAATAATCTCCATTCTTTATTGAAATAATTGAAAAAGTTTCACAATCTACCACATATGTGTATAAGTATGTGTATAAAACACACACATATAACATGCTAATGAATATATTTTAATTCTCTATTTAAAAAATCCTTTTAAGCCTCAAAAGTAATTTACTTTTTTTTTAGCTGGGAAACAAACTACTTTTGATAATTAACCATTTTCTATTAATCAAGTTCCTGTTCTGTCCAATTGCCTATTCATGTTACATAGCTTTCTATGATAAGATAGAAATAGGTGGTATTTTGACACAGTGAATAGAATGATGAATTTAGAGCCAAAGGAAATAGGTACAAGTCCATCCACTACCTTTTACTATTTGTGTGGCTCCAAGAAAACAACTAACTTCTCTAGCACAAAATTTTCTCATTGAAAAAATGGAGGGATTGGAATATCTTGGCTCTCAATTCTCTTCCAGTTTTCAATCTCTATCTGTAATCCTGTGTATGGGTATTAAGAAATCTATATTTTAATCCAGACTTTGAAATACTTTTCAATTTCTTTCTGTCATAGTTCTCTCATCTATAAAACAAAATATTTTAATAGATCAGAAAACTCAAAGTTCAGTTCATGGAGGGGTCAGGGCCAAGATGAAGAAGTAATAGAAGCAAAATTTTGGAGCCCCTCTGAATTCCATTCCAAACCAATCATTACAAAGCTTCTCAAAAGGACAGAAGTCAAAGCAGGACCAGCAAAGGGGCTCATCCACTGGATACAGCATGAAACATAGGCAGTGAGAGGGGATTTCCATATTATATGGGGGCAAAACTGCACAAGGAATAGCTTATCCTGACCACCCCTACCCCACCACCTACCAAACCTGAGTCAGAGTCAGAAGCACAGCAATGTCTGCATTCTAGGGAGCTGACTACACTAATAAGCACCTCAGACTTGCCCCTAGAGGCATCTCCAGACCCTGGGAGTGATATTTGAAGTTTAATAGCACCAGACTCACTCATAGTGTCTGATGCTGCAGCATAGAAGCAGCAGTGGCAACATGGGCAGGGAAGATATCTTCAGGGCAAAATGCTGAGGGGTGGAGGCATGCAATGGAAACTAGTCACAAACTGTGGAGAAACTCTTAAAAGAGTTCAAGAACCAAGTAAGACAGATAGAAGAAAAATGGAGAAAAGAAATGAAAGTAATAGAAAAAGAAAATAGCTTAGAAAGCAAAATTAGTCAAATGGAAAAAGAGATACAGAAAGCAAATGAAGTAAGGAGAAAATTAACAACCAGAATTGACCTGCTGAAAGAACAGGCAAATAACTCTAGTGATGAAAAGGATTCTATGAGAACCAGAATAAACCAAATTAAAAAGGAGAATTGATAGAACATTAAAGAAAATCAGTCTTTAAATACTAGAATTGGGCAAGTAGAAGCTAATGATTTCACAAGACATCAAGAAATTATAAAACAAAATCAAAAGAATGAAAAATAGAAGGAAATATGAAACTTATAATTGAAAAAACAAATGACCTGGAAAAAAGATCCAGGAGAGACAATTTGAGAATTATGGAATTACCTGAAAGCTATGATAAAAAAAAAAAAAGCCTAGGCATCATATTACGAGAAATTATCCAAGAAAACCGTCCTGATATTTTTGAAAGAGAAGACAAAATAGACAAAGATCCACAGATCACTCCCTACATTAAATCCCCAAAGGACAACTCCCAGAAATGTTATAGCCAAGTTCAAGAGCTTCTAGGTCAAGGAGAAAATATTACAAGCCCCATTCAGCATTACACAGGATCTGACAGGATCCACATTGGTGAAATGTGATGCTTGGAATATGATTTTCCAGAAGGCAAGAGAACTGAATCTACAAATAAGAATCACCTATGCATCAAAACTGACTATATGCTTTCAGAAGAAGTTATGAGTATTTAATAAAGTAGAAGATTTCAAACATTCCTGAAAAAAAGACCAGATTTAACTGAAAATTTGATGTCCAAATACAAAACTCAAGAGAACCATAAAATGGTAAATAAGAATCACATACATTTGGGAAAATATTTCTAATAACAAAAGAAAGTAAAAAGGGGAAAGGTTTTCTAATCTATAAAAATGTGTGGTAAGGGTGGATAATATTACTCTCATAGAATTCCAACTCTCTTTACAAAATTTAAGAAGTACTAGAGAATCTATAGTGATCTTATAACTGTGTAACAATTCCACTGCTATCAAATATCACATTCCTTTTTTATTCAAAATTGTGGTGAGAAACTAATAACTTATTTTCCTGAATAATTGCTGTTGAAAGATGCTTTTGTTTTACACAGAGACTGAAGCATTATGGCACAATCAAATGTAACAGACTTTTCTAATAGCAGCAATGCAACGATGCAGGACAATCCAGAGGAATTTATGAGAAAGAACACAATCCATGTTCAGAAAAAGAATTATGGTAACAGAAACACAGAAGAGAAACATATGATCTATTATATAGTTCGATAGGGGTATAATTAAGGTTTTTTTCTTAAAAGATCACTCTACTGCAAATATGAATAACATGGAAATCGGTTTTGAAAAATGATACATATATAACCAAGTGGAATTGTTTGTCAGTTCTAGGAGCATGGAGGGAGGATAGATCAGGGGATTCATGAATCATGTAACCATGAAAAAGTATTATGAATAAAATAAAAGAAAAAGAAAGATGCTTTTGTCTCTCTTAATATCCCACTCAGATTAAACAATATGATTACAAACTCTTTTAATTTTTTCTTCCAGATTACATATCAATACAATTTCCAATCATAATTTTATGACAGCTATCAATCCATTGTTCTCTCCTTCCCTCCCACTCTGTTCCCCCCTGAAATATGACTGATAATATGATGTAGATGGTACCCTTGAGAAAAACTCATGATGGAAATAAAGTGAAGAATAGTATGCTTTTATCAGTGTTCAGACCCCATCAGTTCCTTCTATCATGAGTACCTTGAAATTGTCCTGGTTCCAAGCATTGCTGATAATAGTTAAGCAATTCACAGTTGATAATTATTTTTTTCAGTGTTTAAGTGTACATCATTTTCCTAGTTGTGTTCTGTTCATTTTGTATTATTTTATATGTCTTTCCAGATTTCTTGTTTGTTATTTCTTATGGCATAATAGTGTTCTAATGAAATCATATACCACAACTTGTTCAACAAATACCCCAATCGATTGACATCCCTTCAGTTTCCAGCTCTTTACTGTATATTTCTAAGATAGTTTTAATTTCTTCATCTGAAAATTGTTTAGATCACTTGCCTATTGGGGAAATAATTTTAATTCCTATAATTATAAATTGTTATTGTTATTCATTCATTTAAGTTGTGTCTAACTCATCATAAGTTCTTTTTGAAGTTTTCTTGGCAAAGATACTAAAATGTTTCTCCATTTTCTTCTCTAGCTCATTTTTCAGATGAAGAAACTCAGGGGGAAAAAAGTTAGCTAACTTTTGCAGGATCACAAAGCTAATGTCTGAAACAGTATTTGAATTAAAAAAAACAAGGCTCATTCAAAACCTGTGCTCTATTCACTATGCTATTTAGCTACCCCATGTTCAGAAACAGTGGTCATCCTAGGAAGTTTAGAACATGGACTAGATGTTGGTATGTTCAAGGTGATTAGCATGCATTGGAGGAAATATTGTCATTGGTCCATTATATTTTCTTCAGGGTGATGGACAAATTGACAATTTTTTTACCAGGAAATATGTGATAACACAGCTTATTCAACCTTTATGTAAGCCTATGGTGGTCATTCTGGGTTATTGAAGACTACACCAGAAATATGCACGTTCTAGAAGATATTGCTAGGCTGGAAAATATTTGACTAAGAGTCCAGAGATGAACTGTGAATCCTTTACCTGAGAACCAGTTTTGCTAAGGGCAGATAGGTTCAGCACCAAAAGGCTAGCAAGGAAAAATGGCTTTTATAATGATGTTATTTTTTGGGTCAAAGGCATTCTTTAATATATTATCTTCAATTTTTAAAAGTTAATAAATTTTTATCCTTCCCCCACAAAATAAAAGGAAATAGTCTGTCAAAAGTATTCATTGAAATGCAGAAATTTTCCCACATTGGCCATTATATATATAAATATATATATGTCCTATTCTGTATCTTGAGTTTATCACCTCTTTCTCAGGTGGTAGAAACCCTGCATCATCACTGATTCTCCAGAAAAGTGATTGGTAATTGCACTGTTTAGAATTCTAAAGTCTTTAGAAATTATTTGTTTTTATAGTGTTGTGATTTCATAAGCAGTTCCTATTCTGTTTACTTCACTCTACTTTTTATGTCTTTTTCAATTCCTCTGATACTGTTACTTTTGTCATTTTTAATTGAAAATTAGTGTCCCATTACATTTATGTACCATAATTGGTTATACAATTCCTCATTTGACAGATATTCCCTTGGTATCTATATCTTTACCATACCGAAAGAGTTGAAATATATATATATATATATATATATATATATATATATATATATATATATGTTTTTTTTCTCTCTTGTTTTGATCTCTTTGGGTTTTATTGGTCTGGTAGTTGTGTCACTCAGTTAAAGGTAATACAATTTAGTGACTTCTGGAGTATAGTTCAAAATTGCTTTTTATAATGGTTGGACCAGTTCTTTGCTCTATGATTGTATGTTTTCTCATAGCTGCTCCACATTCATAATTTTACAGGTTTTTATTTACAAACCCCCAAAACTTTTGAAGGGTTGGCAATATGATCAGACATAGGGATTACACGCATAGGGAAATTATCAAACTTTGAAAGTATAAAAATATCAAAGTAATATTCTTAAGGAATAATAAGATTAGTTGAAGGGGCAAGAAACTTTTTCTTCTAGAATGATTTATAAGCATTCAGAGGACTTCAGCTGGCCTATCAAACAGGCTGGCCAGATATTGCCCTTTTCTTTTCTTTCCATTCTATCAACAGGAACAAAGGGTAAGCATAATAACCTCCTCCCTAAACTGAAGGCTGCAACAATGGTATTTAGTCAGACATCAAACCCTGTCTACTGATGTTTTATTTGACCATTAACTTGCTCATGATTTGGAGAGACAAAGGTAACTTTAAAACTGTATTATATTCAAAAGAGTTTACTCTTCTGCTTGTTAAGATGCAGTAGCATAAATCTATATGCATATTAACAAAAAATAACTCATTTTTGAAATTTTTATTGAGTCCAGTTAATTCAAGGCCATTTAGTACTTAAATGGAAGGTGACTGAATGAAATATAACTCTTGGTGGCCAGTAATACACAGATTTTCTAAAATATGAATGTTCCTTTTTCACAATTCACACATTATTCTTTGTAAATAGAAGTTTCTCCCCCCCCCCCTTTCCACCACTGTTCTACCAGATGGTGACTCTCCATCAGATTTACTAAACTAGAGTTTTAAATACATGCACTCTGGCACTATATTCCCAAGGTATTCTCTTCTTCATCTTTTCATTTTCTAATTTCCATCCCTTTCAGGTGGAAATCACTTCAGTAAAAGGGATAATTGCTTGTGCTTTGCAGTGTTGAAGTGTTTGCCTCAGGTTATGGCAGTCTCTAAAATTAAGACAGACAAAATAAAAATACCCAAACTTCCCTCTCCTCCTATCTTTTTTAAAGCATTCTTTCATGATAATTCTCATGTACTCATCTTAGTGAAATTCAAAGTTTCCTTTTGTTGAGGATTTTAAAATTTTAACTATCTTTTTTCTTTGTTTTAACATTTTTTCCCCTTTCCTATTGCTTTATCATTAATTTTCTTCCCAAGGAAGACTCTGCAGCCTGGTGTTCAAAATCTAGAACTGAAACAAATAATTTCCTGCCAAAATAGAGCAAGGCAGGTACAAACTATTTTTAAGCATATTTATAAGCACATTGTTTAAAATCTATTCTCCATGATTGTACTTTTTAATTTTTTAATACAAATTAACAAAAAAAAAAACGTATTTAGTACCTCTTATTTGTAATGATCATATTTTTATAGCTCATCAAAATTTATATGATACTTTCCTTCCAACAATCCTGGGAATTGAAATACCATTATTCATATTTTAAATATAAAGAAATAAAGGATTAAGTGACTAGCCCACAGCCATTAATCTAAAATAAAATCCTGTACATGAAGGTGCTCCACACTATGCCTAATGCAGTTTTGAGTACATTATAAATGAATATCAATGTCTGGTTCTATAACTCATATATATATATATGTATATGTATATATGTATGTATATATATATAAAGAGGTGGGGCATATGTTTTCAAATTATATTTTAAGTTGCTGTAAAATATGATTTTTATTTCTGAGTTCTTTAAATCCTAAGTAAACATTTAGGGCTTAAAAAGCTGAAGGTTTTTATCAGTATCAATTTTTATCAGTTTATCATTTTATCATTTTATCAGTATCAATACCTAGAGCTCAAAAATCCATTTCCAATAAAGAAATGTCTAAGTCTTACACAGACTCCTCCATTTCTGCCTCTTAGATTCCTTGCCTTCCATCTAGATCAGGATCCTTTTTCTGTTATAGAGTCCTCTAACTGCCTATAGAGCCATAGAGTCTTTTTCAGAATAATGCTTTTAAATACACGAAATAAGCCAGAAAAGAAACCAATTATTTTGAAATAGTTATCAAAATATAGTTTCTTAAATGTTCAAAAACCCCTGATAAAGAATTCCACTTCTAGATTTAGCTCAAGGACTCAAGAACTCCTACTACCTGAGTTCCTGCTTAGTTCTCCCAGATACCTCACTGGCTACTTACCCTACTTAGCCTCTTTTTTAAAGCAATATGGTACCACAGACCAAGGTAAACTCAAAATGGATACATGGTTTGGAATTAATGGGTGACAGCTGGTGGAACTGTAAACTGATATAACTATTCTGCTGAGCAATATAGAATCAGGTTCAAAGGGCCACAAAACCCTTTGAACCCACAATACCACAACTTGGTCTTTATTCCAAAGACATCAGAGAAAAAGGAAAATTATCTGCCTGTACCAAAATATTTTAGCAGCTCTTTTTGTAGCAGCAAAGAATTGGAAACACAGGTTTTCCATAACTTGGGGAATGGATGAACAAGTTGTTTATATGGTTGTTATAGAATACTATTGGGCCATAAAGAATGGTGAACAGGATGAATTCAGGAAAAAAGAACTGGAAAGACATATAAACTGATATAAAATGTTGTGAGTAGAACAAGGGGACAATGTTTAGAATAACAGAAATATTATATGAAGATCAACTAAAAAAGACCAAATCATTCTCAGCAAAGCAAGTTTCCATGATAACCACAAAGAAATCATCATGAAAATTCTATCCACAGTCAAAGGGACTATTTGAATCTGAGTACAGTTAACAGCACGCCATCTTCCACTATATTTTCTTCATGAGATTTCTATGTGATATGTGACTTCTATTATGACATGAACAATATGGAAATATGTATTACATGAAAGTCTGGATATAAAATATATCAGACTATATATCATGTGGGCTAGTGGGGAGGGGAAGGAGAGAGAAAACTTAAATTCAAAAAGGAAAAAATAACAACAACAATTATTGGAGGCAGCTAGGTGACTCAGTGGATTGAGATCCAGGCCTAGAGATGGGAGGTCTTGGGTTCAAATCTGGTTTTAGGTAATTCTTCCTAGCTTGGACAAGGCACTTAACCACTATTGCCTAGCCCTTATACCTCTTCTCCCTTGGAATCAATACACAGTATTGGTTTTAAAAATAAACAAATAAATACAAAATTATCAAAAATTGTTTCTACATGAAATTGAAAAATTAATTAAAAATAATAAATGATGATATAAACAAATTAAGAGAGCACAGAATAGTTTACCAGTCAGACCTAAGGATAAGAGAAGAATTTAGATCAAACCAAGACAAAGAGAGCATTATGAGATGGAAAATTGAGAACTTTGATTACATTGAGTTAAAACATTTCCGCATAAACTAAAGCAATGAAACTAATGTAATGTAACCATGCTTAAAAGGCAAATAGCAAAGGTATATATGAACTATTTTGCCAAGCAAATTGTAATTTCTCAAAAGAAGTGACAACATTCACACCATTTGGCTGACATTTCATTGGTAGGGAGAGACCCAAAGAAGGTTAATGACAAAAAGAAATGTCCCATATACACCAAATTATTTATACTAGCTATGATGATTAACCTTTTTGAAAAAAATGCTAAATTATGATTCATTAATATAAGTTGTATATATCTATAACTGTGCTATTAAAATCTGATTGATTCAGAAAAAAAATTGAAGATGTATGAGAAATGATGTAAGTAATGTTACCAGAATAAGAAAAATAATATACACAATTATTATAATCATTAAATTGAAAGGAGAGCAAACCAAATTAAACTGCATATTTTGGAACTACAATGACTAAATTAAACTCAAAAAGGTCATTTTAGAAGGTATTTTCCTCTCTTATTCAGAGAAGTAGGGGAATATGAATGTGGAACATAGCATATTTCCTCAGACACTGAATAATTCCTCCTACACACATACACTTCTTATTCTTTGTATAAATTATGGCTCCCTGAAAGACAAAAGGGAGCAATTTGTTGGAGAATGTAGGTAAGAAAACCACAAATTTCATAGATAAAATTCATTCCTCCATTTATTTATGTATTTGCTTATTTATTTTAATTATAAAACCCTTATCTTCCATCATAGAATCAATACTGCGTATTGGTTCCTAGGCAGAATGGTAAGGGCAAGGCAATGGGGATTAAGTGACTTGCCCATTGTCAAAATATCTTAAAAAAATAATTGAATAACACCAATAGTCTGGGCCATTGATGTACATATATTGAGATTATTTTTATTAAAATTTAGGATGACTTACAATATCAACCAAAGTCACTTTATAGAAAAATAATCATATTTCATACGATATTTTGACATATTCCTGTCATATATTTCCTAAGTTTTCTTGATCATCTTTGAGAGTTGTACCCTAAGCAATCAGGTTGGTGTTGTGGCCATATAAAAATTTTGAGCTAAAGAAGAAAATATAATTTTCAATCTGTCTACCTAAGCCATGCAAAAATATATTAGTACCACTGGATTATACTGCCATTATTGATCCTCTCTCAATTAACCAAAATACTCATAGTGAAGAAATTTCACTGTTATGAAATCACCATTGAGCTTTCTATTCATCATCATTTTCTGGTTCTCATTTATTTTCTTTGAAGCATTGTGAATTAGCACACCTCTTCCTATTTAATTACTAACTTATGATTATTTATTTCTATCAGTTATAACATAATTTGGAATACACATTCAACATCAAATTCATTGTTCCCTGATTCCAAAAATAATCAAAGAGTTTTAGTCTAAATTTAGCTAAGTAAAGAACATTATTTGTGGACAGTATATATAGCATTTTAAATGACAATACAATCTCAGTACATACATTTCAATGCCCAGCCCATGACTGCAAAATTAGGAATACTGGTCTTCAAATAAAAGAATCCTTAAGGTAAATTTCTTATAACTAGTTGAATAGATTAGGGGTTCAGTAAAATATGGGAAATTTCCAGTGGTTTAAAAATAAGAAATTCTCATGCAATTAAAATTTAGAAATGAAGACTATTTTTCCTTTATAGTTATTAAATATTGACTTAATCAGAATTGTAGCCTACTCATTATCTTTGGCACTTAAGAGGAGAAAAGGCAAGGTGAAACTGAATAGGTGATATTGATTCTGTTGCAGTTTTGTCATTAATTCAGTCATGCAAGTCCACTGAAGTGTGTGAACCTTGGCTTCCTTGACCATTAAAATGGGCATAGAAAAACTTGCTCTATCCCAGAGGTTCTTAAGAGAATCAGAAGAAATAATCTTATGTGAATTCACTATTGAAAACACATGTCATGCATGATTATGTCATACAAGATGAATACTATTATAAAGTTTTGAATACAAGCTATCAGAAATAGACCTTATAACCCTTAAATGAGATCTTTTGGAAAATCTATTTAATTCCAATCTAATATATTTACTTAAATTCAGTACTGAATTACTAACTGACTTACATATGTTAAGCAAATAAATGAATCACAGTCCAAGTAACAACTTTATTTTCTTAATAGAAGATTTAACTTTTAGGAAGCATTAAAAATTTAAGCTAAATGAAGCTACTGTAGGTGTGGCATTTGTTACACTTGTTTTATGACATATTGTAGGAACAGATGTGTTTATATTGAATTCAGTCATGAATACTGGCATCTACCATGTGTTTAGAACTCCAGAGCCAGTACACCTACAATGTATTTAGGAAGCTCTGTCATTTAAAATTTTGACAAAGTTTCTGTTATCCTGGAAATTACCTTTACTCGGAAACTCTGAGAAAGGCTAACTTCAGATATTAGGTCACATATGGAATATGTTTTTCCCTAACTGTCCTCTTGCTATTTATTTTTAGTTCACTGTACATTTCAGAGCTGTAAAAGATCTAGAAGGTCACCCAATCCAAGTCTCTCATTCCACAGATAAGCAAAATGAGGCCTGGGGATAAAGTGAATTCATTAAGGATTACATCACACTGCATCTTGGATATAAGGGAGGCATTGTGGTACAGTGAAAAGAAACCTGGAGACAGAAGAGGTTGGTTCAAATTCCAAATTGTGTTACTTATAACCTAGGTCACCTTAAATTTTTTTTCAATAAATGAAAAAATTAATTAATGAAATGATTCCATTATTTATTTTTATCATGAAATTATGGCTGCCAATATTCAAATCTGCAAACTACAATTCAGAAAGTTGCCATTTTTTTAAAAAATGGTGTCTTTATTCAAATCAGTTTTTATTACAATTGCTACAATAATTGGTATCCTTTTGTTTCTCTAGTAAGGATCTTTTTCTATTTACTGTGACTTAATTTCTTCATTTATAAAATGAGAGATTTAGACTATATAAATTCCCAGGCCACTATGAGCACTAAAGGCAGAATGTTGTGATGCTATGGAGATGATATCAATTATATTTGCCATGGCCTAATGACTCATAAAACCATCAGTTCTCAAGAATTATAAGAAATCTTCAAGTTAATTCCATCTCTTCTACAGTATGGCAAATTTCTCCCCCAAATATATATTTGACAAAGGGCCATCCAAAGTCAGTCTTGAAGGTGAGAGTGAATAGAAAATCATTTCACATATGGCAACTTACACTTACTCTTTTGGGCAATTCCATTTTTCCTAAATAATTAGGAGAGTGTGTATTTTGTAATGGATAGCACACTGATCTCAATGTTAAGGGACATGGGTATAAATTATAGTACACTTATATGACAACATAGAAAAATTAGTTTCTGAACCATATTTTCTTTTTCTGTTAAATGGAGAATAATATCATTGAAAGATTCAAACTGTTTTGTGAGGAGAGCACTTCTTAAACCTTCGAATATTATATCAAAGTGACTTACTATTGGTATGTCCTTACATGAAACTGAAATTTAGTCCTCTATAACTCATGCCCATTGTGCCTAGTCCCCTGTGGTACAAAGTCACATAAGTTCAATGCTTCTTCTCCATGATAGTTTCTCATGTATCTTAAGTCTTCACTCACTAAGATGATCAACTGTGAAAGACAGCTATTCTCAGCAATATAGTGATCCAAGACAAATTCACAGGATATATGAAATACATTATCCATCTTGGAAGAAAGGACTGATGGAGTCTAAATGCAGATTGAAACATACCATTTTTCATTTTTATTATTTGGGGTTTTTTAATTTATACAAGTATATTCTCATAGCATGACCAAAATGGAAATATGTTTTCTATGATTATACATGTATAACCTAGATTAAATTCTTTACCATCTCTGGAACAGGGGATATAATAGGGATCAAATGTATGTTAAAATTATTATTCTACATAATTGGAAAAATAATAAGTTATTAAAATATAAATATATATATATACATATATATCTCTTCACTAAACATTGCCATTTGTTTCAGTCAAATGAAGCTGATTTTTTTATTACATTAATCATCTTTTTCACCTTCCTCTGAAACTGCCTGACTTTGTCAAAATTCTTCCTGAAATGTGACACCCTGAAATGAGGAGGGTACCTTAGATGTGGCCCAAGCATAACAATCACTTTAACTTTTCTTATTCTTCATGCCATGTATGAATGGTTCTTATTCAGCCTAAGATATTATATTTTCATAGTTGGCACATTTAAATGGTGATTTTTACTGAGTTTGTGACCTAGTAAGACAACTTGGAATATATTTTGTTTTTAATATAACATTCCTTAGCCATATCTTTCTTAACCTGTACTTATGCAATTGGTTTCTGTAACTCAAATATAGGATTAAACATTTATCTATATTAATGTTCATTATCTTTAGACAGTTGTTCTAGTAGAATTTTTGTTTGTTTTTATTATTTGTTGTATTCTGTATTCAGTTTTTTATTTTGTTGTTTTTTTACCTCGAACCTTGACTATTTCATCTACATCCAGGATAAGTTTGATGTAGATATCTAACACAAGGTGTCTCAAAAGTCTTACTGAAATTTCAAGCTATGAAAGCCTAAAACAGTGATGGCTAACCTATACTACAGGTGCCAAATATGGCATGCTGAGCACTCTCTGCCCATTCTCCCCCAGAGTTCATTACTAGAAAGGCAGAGGGACATGGGTAGAGCTTCTCCAATCCCCCTCTCCACCATTCCTGATAACAGTTTTTCACCACACTTGACTCTCTGCCCAGTAGCCCAAAGGCAGCACACTTAGAGTAAGATGGGTGATTCTTTGGAGGGGAGCAAAGAGCTTGGGCCACTCCCTTCCCCTTCTGTACACTCACTGAGGACATTCCTCACTTCACTCACTTCTCTGCCCAGCAGCCCAATGGGAGTACTTTCTTCCTCTCCAATGTAGAGTAAGGAGGGGCAGGGCAGGGCATACCCAGCAAGTAGTTGGGGGAGGAGCATGGGATTTGGTCTCTAAAAGGTTCACCATCACTGGCCCAAACAATTTATCATTTTGTTTTATATCTTTAAGACATGAAAGTTTTAAAAGCTTTTTTAAAAGAACTGCATTAAGAGGCATCATATCTTTTATTCATCTTTAAAATCTAAATTGGTTGGGAGAAGTTAGGTAGCTCTGAGTTATATAAACAGGCCTTGAGACAGAAGGTCCCAAGTTCAAATATGGCCCTAGACATAGCTTTGAGATCCTGGATAAGCTTTGACTAACTAGCCCTTCCCACTCTTCTGCCTTTGAACCAACACATAGTACTGATTCTAAGATGGAAAGTATTTAAAAAGAATTGTATGATAAGTTAGTTATCTGTATAACTATATCATTCTCTAGAGACAATTCTCTATTTTCTCCACTATTGGAAGAAGTTGAGCTTTTTTCACCAAAAATAAATGTTGTATTCATGTCATTATGTTCCTTAGAAGATTCTAAGCTCTTTGAAGGCAAGAACACACTTTTTTCCCTCTGTATGTCTAAGACCTAACATAGGTCATCATATAGAGTAGGATTTTACCTAATATTTATTGAGCTGTGGAAATTAAGTTTTATATCATTTATATATTTATACTCATGTGTTTATTTATATCAATAATCCATGGTGAACCCGAACAATGAATTTCTGCTAGAGAAGCTTTTAGGTCAAAATATATTTGTAGTTCTCCTTTATCATCATTCAAATTTTCCTGTGTCATAGTTCAAAAATGTAATAAGTACCTCAGTATTTTTAGAAATATAATTTCCAAGGAAACTATTGCTTATAATGCAATAATATTGTCTAAATATTTAATGTAAAAATGCCTTAAAGTTGATGATGATGATGGAGATGATAATAAAATCATTCTACTAGCTCACAGGGCCATCTTTCATACATAAATCCCTAACACTCAGGATAATAGTTGATAATAATAGCTTTTATAGAATACTTTGAGATATGCAAAGATATATACATAAACACATACATATATATGTATATATATACATATATATACATAAAACTTCATTTTATGTTCATAACAATCAAAAGAGGTAGGTGTCATCATCATCTCTATTTTACAGTTGAGGAAATTGAAGCAAAAAATTTAAAATAGGTAGCCCAAGGTCACACTGCTAGTATTTGAGGCAAGATTGGAATTCAGTTCTATCTCACTATAGATCCAGCCATTGTCAAAAAGTGTCACCATTGTTATCCTCTATGATTTACCTTGGCCTAGACTAAAAGTGAAAGTCACATTGGTACTCAACTTTGCCATCCTATAAAAGGTTGTTTCTCTCTTTTGTTTTATTTGTCTTTGACTAAATAACTATAAACTGTAACACTTTGGTATCAGAATTTAATGTCACTTTCCAGGTTTTAATATAAATTATTGAGTGCTACTGGAAATTATAGCAATCTATAGGGTTGGGGTTTCTCTGGCTTATAATCCATAGCCAATTAAAAATAATTTTCTTATATTTTTATATAGGCTATTTTTGGTATAATTTACCATTCTAATAATGTTATTATCATCCATTTTTTAAAACCCTTACCTTACCTCTTACAGTTAATATTGTGTATTGGCTCCAAGGCAGAAGAGTGGTAAGGGCTAGTCAATGGGGATAAGTAACTTGCCCAGGGTCACACAGCTGGGAAGTGTCTGAGGCCAGATTTGAACCTAAGACCTCCCATCACAAGGTCTGCCTCTCAATCCACTGAGCGACCCAGCTATCCCCTTTTCATTTTAAAATAAATTCACAAATGCATAAATCATTCATTTATGAAGTGTGTTTTAGGGCATTATATTAAATTAATGATACAAAGGAAATAAGATCTAGTTTTTGACATAAAAATATATAATTTTGGTTATTAGGATTTACATATAAAAAAGGTAAATCACAATAAAAGGTAGCATGTGCTACTTGTCAATGTTAACATATAATTAATAATGCTGAAATCCAGAGAAGTGAGAGCTCATTTAATATTGGAAAGATTTCAGCAAAGGAGTTAAAGAGATAGTTTGTAGAAGACTTTGAACATCTGGCTAAAGAATTCACACATTTTCTTTGTAGGCATCTAGAGATCATAAAAGGTTTAAAGTTGAGTTTTCAGTGGTCTATAGGATGAACATGAGGGGAATAATAGAGTTAGGATAATAATTGGGATATGCTAGCAATTTAATGATAATGAGCATCTAGAGTACATGGTGGGGCATAGGGTAGGTTAGAAAGGGGATTTGTAATGAGACTATAAAGAATGGAATGAATGCAAAATACTTTACTAAATAAGAATCCATGGGTGTTAGTGTCTGACAGTGTGGAAAGAGGAAAGGAAGAAGTCAAGGATAATTCCAAGGATTTGAATGAAGGTGAATAGCAGAATGACTGCTAGGAGATATAAAGAAGTCTAAAAGGGTCCTAAGTTATTTTTTAAAATATATATTGAGTTTTGAGCAAGTAAGATAGTAAGTTGGGTGGAAACTTAAATGACATTGCAGGGCTAGAAATGCAGATTTCCAAGTTATCTTGTACTTGAAGCCATGAGTCTGAAAAGATCTATGAATGAGATTTCAGCTTAATGAAAATCAACATTTCTATTTGATATAGCTGTTTTCAAGATAAACAGTGACTCTCAAGCCAAAGTTAGTGATATGTATATGTGACTAGAAATGTGCAATGGCTTCTGACCAATAAAAATAGCTTTGTTATATATTGCTACTATTTTTTCTAATCACACAATCATTTTTGTAAGGAAATTCAACAAAAATTGAATCTAAACTATATCTGAATAGAAAACTTTATAATATCCCTGCCAAGTAGTTAACTAGCCCCTGGGTGAAGGGGATCCAACTGCCTACTTAGATTATGTATTTCTCTTTTTCAACAGTTTTGATTATTAAGAAACCCCCTCCCCTCCATTATATTGAGTATATGACCCATACAAAGTTCTACTTTGATTTATCATTTTGGATTGTCCGTGATTTGTATATTATATGATGAGACACCAAATTTTCCATCATATTGAAAGATGAGCATGATTGGAGCAAGATATTGAGTCTATTTTCAGAGACTAGCCTAGCCAAGCCTAAACGACTTGTTATCCAAAAGCCTAACTACATGGTCAGGGATCTGTTCATCATGGCAACTCTTGAAACAAATAAAAATATCTCTTTGTCCCCTTTGTTTCTGCAGTGACAGATGCAGAGAGTCAGACAGGTGGCAGAAAGAAACAACAGTAAGACATCTTAAGAAGTTTGAATGTGGCCTCAGACCCTACTAGCTATGTGGCTATGAGAAAATGTCTTAACCCTGTTTGCCTTAATTTCCTCATCTCTAAAATGTGCTAGAGAAGGAAATGGCAAATTGCTCCACTATATTTGCCAAGAACTCTCCAGTTGGGCATGTGAAGCCTTAGAAATGACTAAAATAACTGAACAACAATAACAACAATGAGTTAATAGGCATATTGCTAGAGGAAATGAAATGTATCAATCATGACATTATAATATGAAGTTTCTTGAATCAGAAGAAAAAACAATCTATAATCCAGATCACCGGAAAAATGATTTACAGAAATGTCTTGGAAAATAATAAAGAAGTTGATAGTAGTTGGTTTTTCCTGATCCTCAAAATCAAGAAGAAAAATAATTTCTTGGGGAAATTCAATATCTCGTGTTGAAATCCCCATGGAATTATTTTCAAAAAGTTCATTCTAGAAATATATGCACATTATATACTAACATCTGTTCCAGAGGATGAAGAAGTAGAAATTTTATAATGAAGGAAGGAAGATGTACATATTAGTGCTTGGTGATTTTAATGCAAAGATGGGAATAGGAGAAAAAATAAAGAAATATATATATATATATATATATATATATTTTAAATACAGATCAGAAATAAGGAGAGAGGCTAAAGATATGCCAACCACATAGAAACCTCATGCTTCAATGTAACAAATATTCTGATTTTGAAGAGGGAATCCTGGAACCCTTGAATAAATTTACACCAAAAAAAAAAGAACTGAATAAAAGATATATATATATATATATATATATATATATATGAAATGTGATAATGAGATAGGAGTAACATCAGAACCAAGTTCCACATACATTCAAATAACTAAATTCTTAGAGAGAAAAAAAAACAAAATTAGTACAAACTAAGAAGGGAAAAATAGAATTAGATCTGGCAGGCAGTCAAAACTCTGACTTATTTACACCAGATATTGTTGATATTGTTGATAGAAAAGGTGTTTATGGATAGAGGAATAGGTAAGAAGATCATAATAATGACATAGAATTTTAATCAATATGAAACAATTTCCCCAGTTTTATTCTAATCAGGAAACTAAAAAACCAAAGCAACTTATTCAGTAAACCAATAACTTATTTTGCCAAGTTGAAAGACATAGAAGCCAAATTCAGTGCTGTCATAGAATACAAATTTAGGATAATTTGCTGTATTTCCTCACAGAGAAAGGATGGAGGGAAAAAAGAGTTTAAAGACAACTTGGTGAGAGAGCCAACTAAGCAAAGCCATCCTGATATATTCCAGGTGACATAAGGGCAACCAATAGAAAGAAAAAAAAGAAGAAAAATTCTGGCAATATTTCAATGTTTATTTTTCACCATCAATAAGAGGAAATCCTATCCTGCTTGGACTCCAGCATCTCTAAAATCCGTCATGTATGGAGGCAGAAATGACATTGACAGAAAGAAAGATGGGGAAAACAGTTGTATTTAACTAAATGTATTTAGAGAGGATCTGTGCTTGAGGCTTATCAAGACCAACTTCTCAAAGAATCCAGTCAATGTTTTTATGCATACCTATGATATTTGTCTCTCAAATCACAGCAAGAAGACACAAGAGCATGGAGCATTAGGTAATTTTATTTGTCCATGCAGATCTGCACAAGCAGATAATAAAGAGAATTATGAGGAGTTTTTTTAATGATGTGACCTTAAGGTTGGCAGGTTTAGGCCTGGAAAATGTAGTGAATATCAAGGCAGGAATATTACTACAGGGAGAAAGCATAGTTTCTGAACATCAACTCTGGCATAAAATCCCAATCACTCTCCCCTTCTTAGAAAACTGTCTAAATGCATGATCCCACCTGTGTTGATGACTTTGTCAATATGTGATAACTGTGACTAGGCACAATATTAAAATATGGCATGACCCTAGCAAAGTACAGAGGGAATTATTGTTCCTTTGATCTTAACACTATTCCCCTTTTTGTGTTACCTAAGATTTGGCTAGCTTTTTTAATTTCCTTTTTATAATAGAGACTCATTTCTTTTGAGTGAATGTCAGAAATGTAGATATTTCTGTCTTTAAAAGGAAGAGACCTCAGAGGAGATATAGTCCAACTCTTTCATTTTATAGTTCAGAGTAACTCACTGTATTTCCCCACAAAGAAGAAAATGAGGCTCAAAGACTTTAAATAATTAGCCCAAGGCCATACAGGTAGTAAGTGATGGAGGAATTATTTTAAACCCAAGTCTAGTATTCTTTCCACTGTACCATGAATTCTTGCATTTCTTTGAAAAGCCTTGCTTTCAATAAGAGTTACTTTCTGGCATATTTTAAGAACTAGTTATGCATACTATAAAGTTATATTTTGCCAATAAAGAATTTAATTTGCTTTATATGGTAGATTATACCCCTCCATTCATCAAAATCCCATTTTCCCAGAATGGTGTTTCCAGTTTAAACAACCAAGACCATATTTAGTGTTTTCTTTTTCTGACTTTCAGAAATGTGACTCATAACTCACAGCATTGGGAAAGGAGGGTTTCCCATGGAACCAGAGAACCCTAAGATCTTAAGCTGCCATAGCTACTAATAAAGCAATATCGAAAGTTCTTTCCATAAAAGTCCTTGTCAGTGTCAAATGTCAAAGGAAAAACATACAATTTTTTTTCAATTGAAATTATACTAAGGAAGAAGTACTACAATCAACTTTATATTCTAGGAACTTTGAGGCCTTTCCACATATTAAATACTTAATATATATTTTCCATTAATTTCCTTTACTCCATTCATATAATGTAATCTCATTTTAAAGATGAGTTAAGTGAGTTAAATTATTTGTCTAAAGAGCAATAATTAGGAGCTCTGAAACTAGAATCTTGGTAACTTGCAATCTACTCCATAGCTCTTTCCATCATAACATATGGTCCCAGGTCTAGAACACTGACAGATAACATCACCTAACCAATGCTTATCAATCAATTGAGTGTCTTAACATAAAACTGAAAGGGTTAGTCTAAAACCAATTTTCCCTTCACTGCTTCCAGGAATTTGTTGGACCTTGTGCCAATAACACTTGCATCACTGATCATGTCATGACAATGTCTGCAGTGAAAAATAGAATTCAGATGCTAAGTGGAACTTTAAAAAAGAATCTGTCTAGAGTAAAGTGATCATCATCAGGAGGGTAATTTAAATGCTTGTCTTCATTTAATCCATGTAAAATCAATTAAATACTCATCGGCCCAACACCGTAATAACAATTCACCACTAAGAAAATAATGATATTAAAACATTCAGAAGCCTATTGTATATCTTATCGGTGTATTAAAATTTTCTAATCCTCAATTATCTATTTAAATGAATCAAATGATCCCTAAGGTATCTTTATGCTCTGAAACTGTAGGAATTCATTCACCTATAAATTGCAATTCTCACAATTATGAATATGAAATATTGAAATATGCATTCTTAAATGCACATTGGAAATATAATTATTCACTTGATTTACTTCATGAACTATCAAATATGCAAATATGTGTCTTCTTTCACAACATGACAAATATGGAAATACATATTGTATGATAGCACATATAAAATCTATAGCACATTAACTGATGTCTTGAGGGAAAGAGGTAGGAGAGAGGGAGAGAATATGGATGATAAAATGTCAGAAAATTATTATTAAAATTGTATTTAAATTTAATATGGGGACAAATTAATAGCATAAAACATAAAAAGAATGTACTATCTATTTCATTCATTTTCCTATTGAAATCTTGGGAGAAACTTAGAAATCAGCTAAAACTATTCCTCTCATTTTATAGATGAAAGAAGTAGGGCTGCAAAATATAAATTCATGCCTAGGTCTTTGGTTACAGTTGATCCTTAGAGCTTCCAAATTGCCCATCTTCATTCTATGTTACTTTCCTGATAATATTTACCCTCTGGATATTTCTTGGATTTGTAGTTCTACTCTTGTTTCCTTATGAACAGCCTTTCAGGCAATGTTGATCTTTACTAGGTTTCATTGAATTCTTAATCATTATTTGATTGGGGCAAATTTTAAGTTTTTCCTGAAGTTTTTTTTTTTTTTCATGAATGTTGGTTATTCTGTTTCAGTTTAGGCAATAAAGTACAGAAAGAAATGAGGCACCAACATGAATGGGATGATCAATCCTCCCCCCTCTTTTAAAAAATTGAATACAATGAATAAATTTGAATTATTTTCTGTTTTCATTAACTTTTGTGTGTCCTTTCATTAATAAGGATTTTTCTCAATAAAAAAATATGATCCACTTGTCAATGCCAAATAAAATATTTTTTAAAATCTTTTTCTTGGTAATTTGAATGATGGGGATTACATATTTCTTTCTTAGATTATAAAAAAGCTATGGAGCTTAAAGTCAAGTTTGGTTGTTTCCATTTGTTTGGTTTTGGGGGATACTAAATTAAATGAAAGGAATAAAAAAACTGATAGAAATTAAACTTCTATATTAAAAAGATCTGGGTTCAAATCCTTCATCTGTCATACTGTGTGATGATGTACATATATATATATATATATATATTTATTTATTTATTGGAGCCCCAGATTAATATCTTCAGTTACAGATTAATTATAGTTATGCATTGATGTAAGGGGTTTTTTACACATAAAATGACTGGTCTAGATTGCCACCCTCCAAAATAAATGGAATTAAAGGGTTTAATTTTTTTCTTCAAATAATTCATGGATCTTTAGCTTAAACTATAAAGTATTCTGATAAAGAATTAGTAAATAACTTCTGACAACCTCATTGAAATAGGGCAAGGAAATTTTCTTTCCTATAGTTCCAATGTGGTGATTTTCAAAATGATGAGATTAAATAAAATGACATAATTACTTAAAAACTCAGCTCCTTGACAACAAGCATTATCTTAATTAATATTTTTTTTTTGTATTCCAAACAGGATCTAGACTAGCATTGGTGAAGCAGAAGGGACTCAATGAATACTTGTTTCATTAATTGATGTCAGATAATGTATTTAAGTTAGGAAAATTCAATGACTTTGTGGTTTTGTACTGAAGAAAAATGTCTTTGTCCCATGTTGTTCTTAAAAAACTCTATTACAACTATTTTGAATACATTTTACTTCCTGAATGAGAGCCTTTACCATAACACCACTCTATTATGTAGAGAGATCATTTCTATACACTGACTAGAAGAATCTGGCTCTCACAATATATAGAGAGATGGAACTGGAGTCAGGAAGAATAAAGTTAAAATCTAATCTTAAAAATTGATTAGCTCTATGACCTGGGGCAAGTAACTTAACCCTTTATTTGCTTCTGTCTCCTCAACTATAAACTGAGGAAAATAACATCGCCTTCATCAATTGTTGTGAGGATCAAATTAGCTAATATTGTAAAGGACCTGGAACAATGTCAGACACCTAGAGGATACCATATGGCTGTATTTTCCCTTATCTCCCACTGCCTTAACTTTCAACTTAAATAGCTCTTTGACAGGAAGATTGTTGTACACATGCTTCACTTATGCTGTCCCCATCCTTTCTTCCCCACAATTATTTATTCCCTTATTTACTTATAAACCATTTATTAGAATCCTATTACTTATAAGAAATTATGTTAAGCACTGGGTGAATACAAAGAGAAACAATAGAGTTCTTGTTCACAATTGAATTGGAAAGGGAATTGAAGACATAGATGAATATAAGATATTATAAAATGCATCAAGTTTTTAGAAAAATTTGCCCACTCATTAGCAGCTGAAACATCTTACATTGTGAAAATCTAAGTAACTGGTCAAGATGATGGCATAGAGGCAGCGAAGGTTTAGACCTCTGAAAACCGCTCCTTACCAATTAGAAACTAAATGCTACTAGGGGACTTCAAATCAAACATGACATCAGGACAGAACCAAGGAATCCTCCTGGACTCAACTTAAAATGTATGCCCTCCCTCCCAAAAGCCTGAATTCAAGAACACTCGTGTTTAAGGGGAAAGAAGAAGGAAGGTCCCAGGACCCCCCAACCCCACCTAGAGCACTGAACCTTCAGTGGAATCTTGAACCTCTGGGAGGCAAGGGTGCTGATCTTGAGTGAGTACCTTGAGGGCAAAGATATGCCAGGATCAGAGTGTCAAATACAGGTGGTGGGGAAACAGTTGGAGAAGAAGCACAGAGTGGGCAGCCTAGTTGAAGGAGTAGAGACACTCCATATTGCCTCCTCCTTTCTGAGGTTTTGATCTCAGGGCACATCCAGCTCTGTAATTTCAATCCACCTGGACTTAATCTCATCAAAGCCTTCAGAGGGCAGGGAAGTTCAAGCTCCAACACCCATCCCCCACAGATTGAGCTGAGAGATTTGCTGACTAAGCTCCAAAGGGGAAGTCTGACTGCAGGGAGTAAAGAAGGGGTAAATATGAGCAAACAACAACAAAAAAAAGAAATTACAATAGATAGCTTCTATACAGGCAATGAACAAAGAGCAAACAGAACAGAGAAGGATGAGGGAACTCCAAGAAAACAAAACAAAACAAACAAACAGAAACCCCAGTGGTTACAGGCTCTGGAAGAACTCAAAATACAATTCAAAACATAATTAAGAGAGGCTGAGGACAAATAGGAAAAGAACTTAAAAACTAAGATAAGTCATCTGGAAACAGAGGCACTTGAACTAAAAAAGGAAAGAGTGTCTTGAAAACCAAAATCAACCAACTTGAAAATGAGGCAAAGTAGATGAAAGATGGGGCAAAGAAGATGAAAGATGACCTCCAAAGAAAATCAGACTAGTAGGAGAAGGATGACCAAAAAGTCAGGGATGAAATTCAGTCTTTAAAAACCAGAATACAATAATTAAAAGCAAGCAAATTTATGAGGCAGCAGGAAACTATAAAACAAAATGAAAAGAATGAAAAAATTAAGGAAAATATGAAACACCCTCACAAAACAAAAGATTTAGAAAATCATTCCAGGAGAGACAATTTAAGAATCAATGGTCTACCAGAAGACCATGACAAAAGAAAAAGCCTCAGCATTATCCTAAAGGAAATTATACAAGAAAATTGCCCTGATATTCTAGAACAAGAGGGAGAAGTGGAGATTGAAAGAATCCGCAGATCACCTCCTGTACTTAACCACCACCTGACAACCCCCAGGAATGTTATAGCCAAATTGAAGAACTACCAGACCAAGGAAAAAATATTACAAGATGCCAAGAAGAAGTCATTCAGATACCAAGGAACTACAGTGAGGATAACACAGGATCTGGCTGCATCTACATACAAATTCTGATTTCAAGGCTTAACAGTGATGTGGAAAGAGAACTGAATTGTTTTCAAAATTCTACCTTCCTAATTAACTGTGTGACCATGGGAAAGTTATTGAACCTATCTTAACATGATCTTTTTTTATATAAAGAAATGAGAACTATTTCCCTAGAACCTATCTAAAAATGAGAAGTATTTCTCTAGAATGTACCTAATAAGTTCATTGCAAAGAGATAATTTATATAAAATGTTTTCTAAACTATGAAGTGCTATAAATTTAGTATTGTTATTTTTGTTGTTTTTAGTTGTTAGTCTCATTCTTGCCATCTTGAGTACAATTAAATCACTATTCTAATGATGACCTATGTTTAAAGAACTGTTGTGTTATTGTTAACCTCGGCATCATGATTCAGTGAAAATTGGATTTGGAACAGCTAGGTTATATAGTGGATAGAGCACCATTCCTGTAGAGGGATGAACCTAGATTTAAATCTGGCTTCATATGAGGTTGGGATAAGGAGAGAGTATTTATTCTGTTTGGGGTGGCTGAGAATATTAAGTATTAAGTACTGATCTTTTTGCTTAAAATTCAGAGCAGAGCTCCAAGACAAGGCAATAAATAGTTTGCTTGATTGGATCAAGTACACAAGGAGACCATAAACTTGAGGCTAAGCCTGGGGCTAAAATGTGATCAGTCCTAGACATGATCAAGTTCAGTGTAAGATCAAAGCTTACACCTAAGCCTTAGGAAAGACATTAAACTATTAACATCTCAAGGATCAATTGAATTGGGAGGGGAGGGGTTTGTTATAGCTCTTAGCCCTTAGACCATAATATCATCCCTTAAGCCTACCCATAATTAAAGATAAAAAATGAACAAACAACTAAAATAACCTAAATCTAAAGAATTTTTATGGAGACAAATAACAAAGCATAGACATATAAGGGGATAGTGAAAGTGAAGGAATCACATGCAAAGTCCAAAAAAATATGGGGGACACAGATTCTGGAAAAATTCAAAAACGACATCATAAAACAGTTAAGAGAGGTAGAGGAAAAGCGGGAAAGAGAAATGAAAGTGATGTAAGGAGAAATGAAATAGCACAACCCACAGAAAGCCAAGGTGAAGTAATATTTCAGCACAAAACAACCTAGAAGGCTGGCCTGAGGGATCTAGTACATAGGGATAGAGGTGGAGCTCAGTGTGCAGGGTAGGTTCCACCTTGGGCATTGCTAAAGTAGCAGCAAAAACTTTTGGAACTCTCAGTCACTGAGAGCTACTCAGAAGGAGATTTCATGAGGTTACCCTTTTTCGGTTCTGGGTGCAAGGTGCTTCTCAAAATTCCAGAATGCAGAACCAGGTCACAGGCCAGGGGCTACACTCACAGATACCAACACTTGCAGTCACAACAGAGCAAGGGATCCTGGCCATTGTTCCAAGTTACAAAAGATCATTTGTGGTACTCACAGACAAGAGCACAAGCTGGGTGAGTGTTAAAAACACCCCTCCTTACATCATACCACTTAAAAAAAACCAAAATCAGTTAGATTTCCCAGAGCCAGTTATAAAGACATCAGCAAAAAACCTGATCTTTGCAACAATGCTCCATTCACTACAGATATAGAGACAAACTGTGACAGTTTTTTTTAAGTTAAAAGAAAAAGGCTGGAAATTGTGGACATGACAAGAAGATAAAACTCACCAAAGGAAGTTACTTTGGTGACAGGGAAGACTCATAATCAGACTAAGACAACAAAGTTAGTATTCTTCATCCAAAGTCTCCATGAAAAATATTAATTGCTTTCAAGCACAAAAATACCTAATGGATGGTTCATAAAGGATTTTAAACAATCAAATAAAAAAGGTAGAAGAAAAATGTAGAAAAGATATAAAAGTGATACAGTAAAATCATGAAAAAGAGTGAACAACTTGGTAAAGGAGGCACAAAAAAGTCAAAGAAAATAATATCTTAAAAAAACAGAAGAGGACAATTGGTAAAAGAGGTACAAAAGTCCAATGTAGAGGCCTGCTTAAAAAATTGAATTGGCCAAATGGAAAAAGAGATACAAAAATTCCCTAAAGAGAATATCTTCTAAAAATATATAATTGGCCTTATGGGAAAAGAGGTATAAAAATTCATTGTGGAAAAGAACTCTTTACAAAGTAGAATTGGCCAAATGGAAAAGGAAGTAGAATAGCTTACTAAAGAAAATTTTATATTAAAAATTACATTTGAGAAAGTAGAGGCTAATAGCTCCATGATACATCAAAAAGCAATCAAAGTCAAAAGAACAACACCAAAAATGACAGCAACAATAAAAGAAAATGTGAAATATTTCATTGGAAAAAATGTCCTGGAAAATAAATCCAATTGAAATAATGTAAGAATTTTTGGACAACACAAAAGCCATTATATAATGTGAAAGGAAATTCTTTATTCTCTTTGTCTATGTTGAGTTAATCAACCAAAAACTTAAAAACACCCCTTCTTAACACTAAGTAAGAGAATTCAATCACTTACTTGGAGATCTCCACCCTTTTAACTCAATCAGAAACTTGTGAATCCTTCGATAAGAGTTTACACTTTCAGAGAATGAGAGATATAGAAACCAAATTTATGAATCCTATTATGAGAGTTGATACCTTCAGAAGATGAGAGGTGTGAATACCACAGACATTGCCCCCTGGTCAGTACTAGACAATGTGGAAATTGTGATTGGATCCTGTGAAAAGGGGAAGGGACAAGAAGTCATCATAAAAGCAAGCCCCAAACTCTCTCAGAGGAGTTTGTCTTCTGGAGATAGTCTTCTGACTGGAAAGAGTCTTTAAGGGAGTTATGCTAAAGATTGCATCTTGGAATCCTGTCCTTGGAACTCAGCTTCAACTTCGACTGTGACTTGTAGACTACTTCATTAGGTGAGTGAAAGGCTGACTCCTTTCCTAGTTTCCTAAGAGACTAGCTTCCTGTTCACATTTTTCTACTTTATTGTTTCCTCTCCATTTGGTAAATATTTGTAAATAAATGTCTGACTCAAGATATAATAAGCACTGGCTATCACATAATTTTGTATAATCATTGTCCAACCATTAATTTTAACCCTTACATTTCTGGTGACCATGACGATTGTGGCAGTACCCTCAAATTTTCCTTACTTTTCTTAAATATTCCTTTTATCTCAAGTCAGCCTTTTTTCTGTTTCTACAATTTTCAACTGATAAGGTAAGTTCAAATTTTTGTTTTTCAAAATCACTTAAGAGTACTTTGCTAATCCTTTTAGCCTGAGGCTAGTTGATTAAGGACATTGCTGTAGTGCCTGTATTCTGCTATAAAGTCCTTGAAAAATCCTTGAAAAGATCACTCTCTGACCCTAACACCCTAGCCAATAGTGCCATCTACTGGTATAAATGCAGAAATTACAATGAATCTAATAAGTAAATTAGTACCAATTCACATGGATTTTACCAACATAACCCAAGTTGGAAATGTTGGCTTTTCTCTGTTTAAAGTGGCTTATATAGAGAGGACATTTCAGAGTATCTCTATATAGCCAGTGAAATAGGTTTGATATTCTACACATTCTTGCTTAAAAAGAAACAAGACGATTATTTCTTTGTACTCAGAGCTGAATTAAAAGCTCAAAATGAAAGTTTGTGTGAGATAAAATATTTTATGAAAACATTAGAAGAAACTTAGAAATTCTCAAGAATAAATCTCTCCTTACTTCCTCATTGTTGGAGCCAGTTCAATCTCTGTTCCACCTTACAATATTTATTCTTGTACCTCCTACTCAACCCATCTCTTCCCTTGCCCAAGCTACCTTCTATCATTTCTGCTCTGCCACAGTCCCATTCCCCCCTACCCAACCTATCGTTCCCCAACTCCACCTCTCATCTGGCCCCTCCCCCACCCAATTCACCCATCCACCAGCCCCCCTCTGCCAGTCTCTCATCCCTGCCTAACTCATCCCTCTGTACCCCCCAAACTCTTATCCCTCTGCTCCTCTCTGCCCAGAACACCTCCCTCTCAGCTTGCCTATTTCTCCTCTTCAGCTTACCTACCCCATTGAAAACCAAACATCAAGTCTAGAGATCGGAATACAAAATAATCTGGCTAAAGCCCTATATCCCCCTAAATGAGTATCCACTTTTATTTATTTTTTTTTTACTTTTTAAACATTATTTTATTTGGTTATTGACAAACATTATTCATTAGAAACAATGATCATTATCTTTTCCTCCACCTGCCCCCTCCCACCACTTCTCCCATAGCCGGTGCACAATTCCACTGGGTTTCACATGTGTTCTTGGTTCGAACCCATTTCCATGTTGTTGGTATTTGCACTAGAGTGTTCATTTAGAGTCTCTCCTCATTCATTTCCTCTGAGCCCCTGTAGTCAATCAGTTGCTTTCCATCGGTGTTTTTACTCCCACAGTTTATCCTCTGCTTGTGGATAGTGTTTTTTTAGATCCCTGCAGATTGTTCAGAGACATTGCATTGTCCCTAGTGGAGGAGTCCATTACCTTCGATTGTACCACAGTGTACCAGTCTCTGTGTACAATGTTTTCCTGGTTCTGCTCCTTTCGCTCTGCATCACTTCCTCCTTGCCTATTTTCCTTGATGAAATTATTAATTGTTTCTGTGATTTCTTCTCTAGCTAAACGATTTTGGAGTATCATATTGTTTAATTTCCAATTAATTTTTGATTTGGTTTTCCATGTACAGTTATTGATCATTATTTTTATTGCCTTGTGATCTGAAAAGGCTGCATTTATTATTTCTGCTTTTCTGCATTTGTATGCCATGTTTCTGTGACCTAAGGTTTGGTCAGTCTTTGTGAATGTGCCATGTGGTGCTGAGAAGAAGGTGTATTCCTTTTTGTCCCTATTTATTTTTCTCCATATGTCTATTAACTCTAATTTTTCTAAGATTTCATTCACTTCTTTTACCTCTTTCATATTTATTTTTTGATTTGATTTATCTAAATTTGATAATGGTTGGTTCAAATCTCCCACTAATATTGTTTTACTGTCTATTTCTTCCTTCAATTCTCCTAGTTTCTCCATTAGAAATTTGGGTGCTATATTATTTGGTGCATACATGTTGATTAGTGATATTTCCTCATTATCTAAAGTCCCCTTTAACAAAATATAATTACCTTCCCTATCCCTTTTAATCAGGTCTATTTTTGCTTTGGCTTTATCAGATATCATGATTTCCACTCCTGCCTTCTTTCTGTCAGTTGAGGCCCAGGAAGTCTTACTTCTTCCTTTAATTCTGACCTTGTGGGTGTCTACCCGCCTCATGTGTGTTTCTTGAAGACAACATATGGTAGGGTTTTGGATTCTAACCCATTCTGTAATTAGTCTACATTTTATGGGTGAGTTCATCCCATTTACGTTCAAAGTTATGATTGTGACTTGTGAATTCTCTGGCATTTTGATATCCTTCCCTATTTCTACCTTTCTTCTTTAGCTCTAACCTTTTATTCCAGTGATTTACTTTAAATCAGTCCCCCTTGTCCCCTCCCTTGATATGTTTCCCTTTCTAGCCCACCCTTTTTTGTTCCCTCCCCCTTCCCCCTCTCCTTCCCTCCCCTTTTGTTTTCCCTCCCCCCCTTCCCCCTTTGGTTTTCCCTTCTCCCTACCATTGTTGGGTAAGATAGAATTCAAGATCCCAATGGATCTGGATGTTTTTCCCTCTCAGAGTTGATTTCCCTGAGAGTAAGGTTTAAGTAAAAACTCTATTCCTCTCCTTCTTATAGGAGTTTTCTTCTTCTCCCCTTCCCATGTGAATCTTTGTGTGAGAAAGATTATTCTATTTGATTTTTCTTTTCCCCCTATTTACACATTACATTTTCCATATATTAATATATATAGATTGATATAAATGTAGTCCTTATAGAAGAGAGTTTGAATAAATGAAAAGATAACAATTTTCTCCTTTTCCCTTTCTATCATATTTACCTTTTCAGGTATTTCATGCTCTTTGTTTTTTTTGATATCGAACTTTCCACAGAGCTCTGGTCTTTTCTTTGCAAAAAGTTGGAAATCTTCTATTTTATTGAATGCCCATACTTTCCTTTGGAAGTATATAGTCAGTTTTGCTGGATAGCTGATTCTTGGTTGAAGACCCAGCTCTCTTGCCTTTCTGAAAATCATGTTCCATGCCTTATGATCATTCAGAGTGGAACTTGCAAGGTCTTGTGTGACCCTGATTGGCATTCCTTTGTATCTAAATTGTCTTTTTCTGGCTTCTTGTAGGATTTTTTCTTTTGCTTGAAAGCTCTGGAATTTGGCAATTAAATTCCTGGGAATTGTCTTTTGCGGATTTAGTGTAGAGGGTGTTCTGTGAGCTCTTTCAGTGGCTGTATTGCCCCCTTGTTCTAGAATCTCTGGACAATTTTCTTTGATTATATCTTTTATTATGATGTCGAGTTTGCTGTTTATTTCTGGCTTTTCTGGAAGTCCAATTATTCTTAAATTGTCTCTTCTCCCTCTATTTTCCAAGTCTGTCACCTTGTCAGTGAGGTATTTTATGTTCTCTTCTAATTTCTTGATCTTTTGGCTTTGCTTTATTGATTCTTGCTCTTTTACCTGCTCGTTGTCTTCCAGTTGCTTAATTCTGACTTTAAAGCCTGGTTTTCCTGTTCAGTTTGGTCAAACCAGTTTTGTAGTTGTGTGAAATTCTTTTGCATTAATTCTCACTTTTCCTGCCAGAAGGCTTCCATCTTTTTGATAATTTTCTATTCAAATTCTTCAAAAGGTTGTGGAGAGTTTCCATTTCCTTTGGAAGGTTTTGGCGCATTTGCTTGTGTTTCCCCTTCTATCTCTTCTGTATTTTTTATTTTTGCTCCATAAAATGTGTCCAAAGTTGCCCTCTTCTTGTTTTTCCTGTTGTTTTGAGGCTTTTTTTGCTTCTGTGCTGTTTGCCATCTCTATCTGAGTGAGGGGGGCTGGCTCTTCTGTTATCTGTCTGGTCTTCAGTGGCTTTAGCCCCAGGCAAATTATCTATCTTCCCCAGGAAGCCCAGAATTGCTGGTGTTTCGGTGTTACTACTCTCCTCAATTCCCTCCCAATGCTTCTCTGTTGCCTTACTTCTATGCTCTGCCAAGTATCCACTTTTAATAAAAATGGAGATTTAGTTTTCCTTAGACTCCATACACCATTCACCACCCAGGATATTGAAAGATTCAAACAAAATAGTCCTTCTTTTGCAGATGAATCAATTATAATAAAAAAAAAACTAGTGGGTATATTTCGCACATATGACCCTGGATGAGTGAAGGTTGAAAATATACTACAAGACTTTTTGATAGAAAGGGAGAAAAATAAGATTACTTCTCTTATCAGGTCCAAATAATTGGCCACTTGATGATGCAAAATGGAACCCCAATCATGAACATGATTACACAAGGTTATGCTAGGCTAGAGAGTAATTATTAACAGCAATGAGGGCTTGTTTTGACAGACCAGATTCATGAACAAAATTGGAAAACTTAAGACAAAAAAATTGATGAAAGTCCCTTCCAATTTATGGACAGACTCATTGAGCTGGAAGGTAGATATATAGAATTAGACCTTTCAAGAGAAAGGGAAATCAAACAGATTAGACAGCAGTTTGTAAAGAACTGCTGTAAAGTCATAAAAGATTATTTTAGAATCATTTGCCCAAATTGGTCCAGTATGGACCTTTAAGAATTAAGGAGAGTAGCGATATATATATATATATATATATATATATATATATATATATATATGTATATATATATATATATATATATATATATATATATATATATATTTGACAGCCACTAGAGAAAAAGTAAAAAAGATAAGGACTCAATAGAGGAATTAAGGAGAAAAACTAAACTTTTAAAAGAAAAATTGGAAAAAAAAGATCACAGAGTGACTCCAGTGCCTTTTTAAGAATACACAAATAAACCACCAAAATATTATTTATGTGGAAAAACAGGCCACTTAATGTTTTTAAGTTTTTTGTTGATTAACTCAACATAGACAAAGAGAATAAAGAATTCCCTTTTACAATCCAGCCTCTGATTCTTTGGGAGACTAGTCTCCCCAAGGAATCATTTAACATATGGAACTTATACCTCTAAATATCTCCTAGCTACAGGTTCATACAATATTGTACCTTTCTAAGATGGAAACTACAAGTTAGAGATAAGAGGGAAATAGAAGAGAGAGAGAGAGCAAACAGCAATGTTTCCTATGTGCATTGACAAAAAAAAAAAACAATTAGGGGGCAATCTCCTTTGGCATTCAAGCTTACATTCAAAATACCTATGTTCACACCCCTCCTCCCCCACAGTTTAATCAGTTTTATGCCAAAGTTCATGCTGGATCTTCTGGTGCTGTGGAGGTTTTTTTAGGCATCTTCATGGCCTCTTCTTTAAACGATTAGTTTTCTTAATTCAGAGTTATTGAAGCTCCTTTTTCTGATTTTTTTCTCAAACAATTTAAAAATTTTGATTTCATGACAATTATACAATTAAAAAAATAGCTTAGATCATCTTACAATAAATTATCAAGGAAAACTAACCTGATATTCTAGAACCAGAGGCTGAAATAGAAATTGAGAGATTCCACTGATGACTGCTTAAAAGACATTCCAAAAGGATAAATTCCAGGAATATTATAACCAAATTTCAAAACTACCAAATCAAGAAGAAAATATTGCAAACAATCATAAAGAAACAAAAGAAACAAGTCAAATATCATGGAGACATAATCAAAATAAAATAAGTCTTAGAAGCTTCTACAGTAAGGATTTGAGGGCCTTGAATATAATATTCCAGAGAGCAATGCAGATCAGACTTCAACCAAGAAATATCAAGAAAAACTGTGCATAATCCTTGAGAGGAAAATGGGTATTCAAGGCAATAGAGGAATTTCAAACATGCTCAATGAAAATGTCAGAGCTGAATGGAAATTTTTACTCTCAAATATAAGATTATCATAGAAAGGAAAGAGCAATTAAGACATTAAGTTTAAACTCGGTACATCCCTAGATGGAGAAATGTTTTTTTTGTAACTCCAAAGAACTTTGTCATTATGGAACTTAGGAGTATACATAGACAGAGGACAATAATGTGAGCTGAATATAATGAAATGATATAAAAATAAGGTATGAGAAAGAGGAATTTTTTGGGAGGAATAGAAAGGGAAAAATGGTGTGAGGTCAAATACTTCACCTAAATGAGGCATGAAAGAATGCATACAGTGGAGGGGGAAATGGGGGAGGTAGATAGGAGATCATGTAAATCAAATGTCATCAGAATTGGCTCAATGAAGGAGGAACATACACAATAAACTGAGTACAGAATGCTATCTTGCCTTATAGGAAAACAGTAGGAAAAGGGATAAGAAAAAAGGATGGAGCTAATAGAAAAGATGGCAAGTTGAGGATTGTGGTGGTCAGAAACTAAAGAGGGAAAAATTGGATGGAGAATAAAACACTGCAATAATAATGGTGCAGATTTTCTTTTTACAAATCTCTAATAAAGACCTTCTCAATGCATAGAGAAATTAATTGAATATAAGAATATAAATCATTCCCTATTGATAAGTGGTTAAAGAATAGGAACACACAGTTCTCAAAGTTATTAAAGCTTGACATAGTCATACAAAAGAAGCTCTAAAGCACTATTGTTCAGATAAATACAAATTGAAACAACTCTGAGATACCACCTCACACCAATGAGATTGATTATTATAAAAGAAAAAGGAAATGACAAAATTTAGAGGGGATATGGAAAAGTTGAGCCAGGAATAGACTGTTCGGGGAGGTTTGAACTGATTCAATCATTCCAGAGGGCAATTTTGACCAGTGCCCAAGACTATAACATTACATACCCTTTGACCTCCCAATGAGGTTTTTAAAAAGGGAAAGACATATATATATACTGGAAAGGAGGGCAAAGAATTGGAAATTGAAGGGATACCCATCAACTGGAAAATAGCTCAATAAATTATAGAATGATTATAATGGAATACTATTGTATTATAAAAATGACAAACAGAAGGAGCTCAGAGAAACATGTAAAGACTTATAGGAATTGCAGCAGAGTGAAATCACCAGATCCAGGAGAACATTATACACAGTGACAGGAATACTATGCAATGAACAACCATGAATAATAGCTATTCTCTGCAATACAATGATATAAAACTAACCCAAAAAACTCATGATGAAAGAGGGACATCTGCTTCCAGAAAAAAAAGAACTGAGTATCTAAACAAACCAATGCAAACTATTTTTCACTTTCTTTCTTAATTTTTTTCTATTTTGAGTTTTTTTTCTGCAAAAAAGATTAATAGGGAAAAAAGTTTTACACTATTGCACATTTAAAATCTATATGGGATTACTTGTCATCTCAATGGAAGTAGTAAGGTTGAAAAGAGGAATGGAGAAATATGGAAATCAATATTATTTTTTAAAATGATGAAAACTGTTTTTAAATATAATTAGGAAAATTAAGATAAATTAAAAAATAGATAGGAGGAGAAGCAGAAAAGAGGGTTATCCTGAAAACCTAGAGAAAAGAGAGTATCCAATAGGAGAGAGTAATCAAAAGAGTAGAAGACTGCAGAGGACAGAGAAAAGGCCTTTTTATTCAATAAGTGTGAGAAAAAAAATTCTCACTTTAATATCAGAAGCTTTGGTAAATAACCTTTGTTCCTTTACATTTTCTTGAAAGTCAGTCTAAGAGAATAAAGCAAAATGTCTCATTTCACTTTGTAATTTTCCTTTATAAATCCAGATCCCATAAGATTTTTGATCTCTTTACTAAATCTAGTTTTATAAAAATAAATATAAAGTTCCTTTTGCAAGTCACTCATATTCATTTATGCTCTGACACCATTAAAAAAAATTACTTTCTGTCTTGCATTCAATATATTGTATTGTTTCCAAGGCAGAAGAGCAGTAAGGTCTTAGCCAGCAATGGGGATTAGGTGATGAGCCAAGGGACCCATAGCTAGAAAAGTGTCTGAGGGCAAATTTGAATGCAGAACCTCCAGTGTCTAGGCCTGGCTATCAAAACAATAAACTATATAGCTGTCCCTTCAACACCATTTCTCATCCTCATATCAGATAAGAGGAGTTATGTTATTCTGATATTTTCTAAGATTTTTGTTGTTTTTTTTTATTTCTTCCAAAAGCTCTCCTTTCCACTCCACTTCTTTTTTTTTAATCTGTCATTGAAATTTGGCAAAACTATATTATCTAAAATATTCTTGTGTAATCAAAGAGTAAAGAAAAAAGTACTCTCAGTTCACATCTATCCATCTTCTCAAGACACTAGAATTCTTCAAATGAAATATTAAACTTTTAGGAAAACTAACTACAGTTTTATAAAGTGATAGAAATTTTAAAATATAAATAAAAGCTGATAGTATAAAATAAGGGAATTATATGGAAAATTGTAAAGTGGAAAAAATTCTGTGTCTGAAATCAAAAGTCTTAGGTTTGAGTTCAAGTTCCATAATTTATTCCCTCCATTACTATGAACAAGTCATTTAATCCATCTGAGACTCAGTTTTTTTTTAATATATGAAATATAGAGTATATGTCTCAAGCTCTTAGACTCTTTGGTTTGTTGTGAAAATAAAATTCTATTTCATTTCTATATTTTTTATGTATGTATGTATGTATATATATATACACACATATCTAAATTAAAGTATTTGTTTAAACATACATTATATGTCTCAGGATTTTTTTTAATAATTCAAATATATAATAAGGGATTTTAACTTTTATTAACAATTATATCTAAACATTTTTCATTATTGAATTTAGCAGTAATACAAAACAATGTAGCTAAAGAGAGACAGCCATGCCTATGCATCTTTTAAAATTAAGTTCTAAAATCTCTTTAAATGAATAATAACAATGAAATAATAATAACTAACATTTTATGTGTCTATTAAAGTGCCAAACAGTATACCAAACTCTTTACAAATATTGTCTAATTTGAGACATACAGCAACCTTGTGAAGTGAGTGTTATTATTATCCCAGGTTAACAGATCAGCAACAGAGACAAAGTGGCATGTCAGTGTCATACAGCTAGTGTCTGAGGCTGAATTTGAACTGAGATCATCCTAACTTCAAATGAAATGCTTTATCCACTGTACTACTGAAAACTTATCACCTCACTACCACAATTTCTATGCATCATTTGTTTTAATCTGGTTTTAATCATGGGAAAATAGTAGTCCTCTAATGCTAATATTTCCCATTAAAATACATAGTAAATATATATGTTGAACAGGATGAAAAAAGGAAGAGACCAAAATAATCATTGGGAATGTCCTGACAAAGGGTCCATAGTGAATATCTACATTTGTAGGGGTTTTTTTTCCCCTTGAAACAAATGGTCCTTTTGTCTCTAAAGAAGATGGACTATTCCTGAAGAAAGAAGGTCACGGCATTTAGCCATACTGGAAAGAACATGGGCTTGGGAAAACCTGAGTTCTAATCCTTCCTTATTGTCTATGTGAGACTCAGCTATGACAACTTCTGTAAACCTCAAGTTTCTCATCTGTAAGACAAGAATTGTAAGAGCACCGACATCACAAGGTAATTGTGAAGGTCAAATGAGACAAGATATGTAAAACACTGTAAACTTTAAGTCATTATATTGATGTTAATTATCATCATCAACATTGTCATCATTACCTCCTCCTCCTGTACATTCCTAAATTCAAACATGAAAGAATCATAAAATTTTACAAATACTGAGTAAAACTTGCCCTGCTAAGTATACTACAAATAGGTTTCCACTTGTCATATGTATTTTACCCATTTAAAACTTAAATAGTTCATATATGATTTTTTTAGTCTAAAAATAGTTTTTTTTTTCTAGACAAAGGAATTTTGATTCAAAATAGCTCATAAAACTTTTCATCTTAGTAATCAAGTTAAAACTAGAGGAAACGACTTGCCATCGTCAGCAGGATACCATTTTATTAAATTCAATCAAATGTTCTATTTACACACTTCAATCCTCAATAAAATCTAGTTTTATTATTCCAAACCTATAATCTTCAGTGAAATGGAATAAGTGTATTTCACCAAAGCTGGAATGTTCTGTTATGTTAATCAGTGAGACAAAGCTGGGAAAATAGAGTGGAGGAGTGGGTTCAATTTTTTCTTGAATTTGTATGTTGGACTCTCTTTGTGATGTTAATCAATTTCTATATTTTATATCTAATGATCTTAATTATGTAAACATTATGCATCAAAAAGAAAATGTTTGTTATTTTAAACCAATACTCACGATCTTTATAAATAAGACAGAGAACTTAGAAATAATAATAAAATACTTTACTCTCAACTGACAAGAGTGAGTTTGGTTAGGAAGAAAATCATCCATCTAAAAGATGTCTGAACAAAAGATGGTAAGTCCAAATGTCTGAATTTTAGAAAAAATTAAAAAGAAGCAACTGCAATGAAAAGGCTAAGCTGAGAAATAAAATAAATGAAACTTTTAGCAAATTCAGTAATATATGCCAGGAAAACTGACATACGTGGGCATCAACATTGAATCTATCAGAGATACTGATAGAATGGAGAAATAGGTAATATTATAAGGTGGAGAAAGGTTTGTGGCTACCACACCTTTTTAGTGAGGAAGAAACCCAAAACAAAAGATGATTTACTTTAGTTTACTCAACTACATACCAGCAGTCCTGATCTTAGACCTCCGTATTGTTATTATGATATCATTTATTCGTAGGTAAAGTAGTAATAAAGACTAAGAAAGAGGAGGGAATGATATAGCACCAAGTACTTATGTGTTTTCCAATGCAAATACCTGTTAGTGGATCCCTAAACAACCCTGGGTGCCTAAATAAGTTGAGTGTTGTGCATGGGTGTTAAGTGGTATTATACAGTTCAAAGCCTAGTAATATTTTTAGAGGTTAATTGTTGCTAACCATACTTTTTGAAAGCATAAAACAATGCCCCACTCTTGGATCTGTATTATATTTTTCTATGGAATTTTATAATTGCCAAACATTTTGTGAACTTTCATTTGATTCTCATAGCAAGCTTGTGAGGTGAGCAAAACAAGTGGATTTTACAGATTAAGAAACTGAGGTATAGTTTAAAGTAACATCCAATATTACATAAAAAGTAGTAGAAATTTAGAACTTGAATACAAGACTTCTAATTCCAAGGTTAATAATTATTTTTCCCACAATAAATTGCCTCATCATAACAAGAATCTAGAAATTTCTTTCTATATCAATATGCAATTATTTTTTAAATGGCATATAAAAAAGACTTTAAATGTTGGCAACTCAATCTTGTTCTAATTCACTTCCAATATCCTTTCATCTTATTAGAGATTCCTGGTAACTAGTGTCTGTAAACACAAGTTTATAAGTATATGTCTATATGAATATATCTTTTATGTAATAGAGAGAGAGACAGAAAGAGAGAGAGAGAGAGAGAGAGAGAGAGAGAGAGAGAGAGAGAGAGGAGAGAGAAAGAGAGAGAGAGAGAGAGAGAGAGAGAGAGAGAGAGAGAGAGAGAGAGAGAGAGAGAGAGAGAAAGAGAGAGAGAGAACGCAAGCACCATACCCAGATATCGGAAGTCCTGGGTTCAAATATGGCCTCAGAAACTTAGTATCTTTATGAGCCTAGGCAAGTCACTTAATTCCCATTGCCTACTACTTATTACTTTTGTGTCTTAGAACCAATACACAGTATTGATTCTAAAATAGAAGGTAAGGGTTTAAAAAGAGAAAAAGAAAACAACATTTTCTTAAGAACCTCACGTCAAATTTTCATTTAATTTTACTTTAGTATTGAGTCTAGAGGTAGCTCGAATACATAAAATAAATGAAGGCAAAAATAAAATTCATTCTATCCATGCACCACATAGTTTATATGTACATAATACAATAAGGATTATTAATTTGCTTATTTCTGTTCAACCACACAAAAAGTCCAAACACAGTTATAGCGATGTATGAGCTAATTCCCATTGACTAGTGTAATTTCATCATCTCAGGGCTGTTCTGCTGTTAATACATCCAAGCTGAGCCTACTGTCATATTTAATTGACCCTTATGCTTCTCAATCCATCAAAAAAAGTGAATACTCTATCAAAATAAACCTTCTGAATAAAAGTGTAGATACATATAAAACCTAGATAAAGTTTAAGAACCTTTGCCCTGGTCTGTCTAGATCCCACCTGAGCAAACTGCAAAGGGACATGCTGCTGAAGTGGTTCTTGGGAACAGTGTTACACACATTCTGCAAACAGAAAATCTTATCAAAAAGAAAATCATTTCTCAGCTGCACCCTAGAAAACCTTAAATACTCTGAAGCCTCAGCCTCTATAACCACACTAAATACCTTGGGGGTTCTACAAGATGATTGTTATAAAAGGTTTACTACCCTCCCACAATAAGACCTAAATGGAAGATCAAGGGATGTTCATCAGTAGTGTGAAAGTTCCATTCTTTCAACATTATCCAACAGTGTTTCCTTACTAATCTGAATGGTGTGCCAGGTCACATGTACACACACACATAAGCACATGCACACACACACATACCAATAACAACTATTGAAATGCAGAATAGTAAAAGGGAAATAACATTGAATTTGGAGGCAGACAACTTAGAGTCCCATCTTCACTGTGCTAATAATCTATTAACTGACCTATGATTTATTTAGCAAAGAAGACATGACTATTTTACAGGATTTTCATTCAATATAATAAACATTTATTAAGCACTACTATGTAGCAGACACAGAGCTGGGTACTGGGCATAACAAAGATAGAATCCCAAACTATCCAGCTTGGGGGGTGGAAGAAATAAGGGCAAGATAGAAGAGGAGAAGGCTATGCTTTTTTTTTGTTTGTTTTGTTTTGGTTTTGGTTTTTACCCTTAACTTTGAATCAATAAGTTTTATTAAGTTTTGGTTCCAAGGAAGAAGAGAGGTAACTAACTATAACACTATACATTTTTCTATGAAGTACACAATAGTATTATATCTGGAAAAAAACACTTTTTACATGATAACTGAAATATTTTATTGCTATCAAAGTGCTCACCATCATCTGAGCCTTCAGTGAATCATAATCTTTTTGCTGATGGAAGGTGTTGCCTCGATATTAATGGCTGCTGACTGATCAGGGTGGTGGTTGTTGAAGGTTGGGGTAGCTGTGGCATTTTCTTACAATAAGACAATGCAGTTTGTGATATTGATTGGCTCTTACTTTATCTTGAACACATAGAGGCTACTGTAAGGTTATTTATTGGCCTAATTTCAATATTATTGTGTCTCAGGGAACAGAGAAGTCTGAGGAGAGGAAGAGAGATGGAGAAATGGACAGACAGTAGAGCAATCAGTACATACAGTATTTACTGATTAAGTTCACATTCTTAAGTAAGCAAAATTTGTGGTACCCCAAAAGAATTATGATTGGAGTATCAAAGATCACTGAACACAGATCTCCAAAAAAGATAAAATAATAATGAAAAAGCTTGAAATAGTGGGAGAATTAACAAAATATAACAGAGATACAATGTGAGCACATGTTGGAAAAATGTTGCCAATAAACTTGCCTGAAACAAGGTTATCAAAAAGCTTCAATTTGCAAAAACCTCAATATCTTCCAGGTGCAATAAATTAAATGCAGTATTCCAGTGCATGCATATGCTCCCATGTATGTATGTATGTATGTGTGTGTATGTATGTATGTATGTGTGTATGTGTGTGTATAAACAACATGAGTTAGAGACAGCATTGCTGATGGAGAGTTAGCCTTGAAGGGTCAAGAAGATCTGGGTACAAGACTCATCTCTACCATGTGACATGTACAAGCTCTATGGCATTGAACAGATCATCAAAGCTCTCATGACCCTCCTCTAAGGCACTCCTCTAAGAGTCTAAGCTTTGGCAGAAAGCTGTTCTGCATTGATGTATAGAGTTGCTTCGACAGGAAGCACTATTATAAATAAAATCACAAATCTCATACAAAACCCCCCACAATAATCATAATGTTGATATAGAGAAGAGAAAACAGAGAAGAAAAGGAAGAAGAACAATGCAGGCACCAAAATTGCTGTACACACAAGGTCCCAAATAGTTTGCTTTGAAGCCAACAATAAGGAAGTCTGTAATTCTCTCCTTTCAGCTGCAGTATTATAAAAAGAAATAACACAGAGGTTAAGAAGCCACTCCAAGATCTTTAAGTGATGGGAGTCAATTTTCTCCAGAAAGGCACAAAGGAAGAAACAATTGAAAGACATTAGTGCTGTGAGTATACATGGATTCCCATTGTATCTGAAAATGCAATAAAAAGAACAGCATTTACTGGGATTCATTTTTAGTTATTGATTGAGTGTTCTTAACTAACTCAAATAAAGAGAGCAGCCAGAGAAAGTCACTAGGTCAAATTCGGCAGTATGAAAGTTGGTGAGATGTTGTTTTAGCTTTCAAGGAAATGACAGGGCAAGTTTGTTCATTGTCCGTCAAGAAAACTGGGACAGGTGTTATGAAAAACAATGAGTTGGGTCTAGAGTTGAGAAGAAAGAGAAAATCTGAAGAATCAATTTTGAGAAACCGGGCAGGGTTTTCAATAATATGGACCTGCATGCTGCCAAGAAAGCCCATCTCTTAAAAGCCAATATTCTCCCAGTGACATCTCAGAAGAATAAGCATTTCAGGTGAATCAAAAGTCAATAGAAAGCTTCATGACGTGAATATGAAAGCTGGCATGAAGGCCATTAAGAATATATAAAATAACAATAAGAAGCAGGTGTTAAGGCTTGCAAAACACTTTATGTATGCTGTTTCACTTGATCCTAACAATGTAAATGTAAAGATATAATTATTCTCATTTTAAGGATAAGGAAATTGGTATGGAGGGAAGTTTAGTGTCTCACGAAGTTTCATAAATGCAGTGTTTAAAGAGGATTTTTAACTCAAATCCCAGTGTGATATTCCCTATGCTACTTACTAACAGCCCTTGTGGAAGTGGTAACTGTATGGAACAGGGCAAAGCACACTTACTTTGGGTTCAGAGGCCCTGGATTCAAATTCCCATTTTATCACATTATTTTTGGAACTTAGGGTAACCACTTCACATCTTGGGCCTTGGTTTCTTCACCTCTCTATGAGGAGTGAGATTAGGTGAAGTCTGGAGTCCCTGGTATTTATCAATGCGTAATTCTTTGATAATGATTGTAAAGTGATGATCATCCTAATAATGGCTAGACTTCAAATACTTATTTAAATTTTGCAACACATTCTACAAATCTTATCTCATTTGATCCTCACAATGACCCTGTCCTACTAAATTAAAAGAATAAGAGGAAGAAGGTCACTCTGTAGGACAGGTAATCTCTGAGAGGTTTATGGAGATTTGAAAAGAATCCTGTGGGATTACAAGGTCAGGAAATACCAAACTTTATCCAGGTGGACAGTACATCCCCTCTGGTAAGATATGCATATATTCCAGGATCTATAGCAAGTGGAATGAAGAGTAACTCTCCTTAAAAACCCCAACACTGGGTGTCGTCTTCTACTTTTCTCTATATTCTTTTTGTGGACACTAGAAGCTTACTCTCTAATTTACAAACAAAATTTGCTATTTTTTAAAATTTCATTAGCTGCCTGTGGCACCAAGAATGCCCAAGGTATGATAATGATGCGGATTTTTATGTGTGACTAGTGGAATCAATCTCATTGCTTTGTTTCTTATTGACTATTAAAAAGAATGTGCTAAATACAGACTTGCCTTTAAATGGAAATTGTTTATTATAAGAACCTTGAGTATAGTACAGTCAAGCAATACTGAGACGACAATGGTTGTGGGAGAGAAATTTGAGAATTTAATTGTCACAGAGGGCACTATCACTATTTTGTAGAATATTGTTTTCATGGCTAAGATCAACATTTTGAGATCTTTATGTAAAGGATTATAACTATTGAATATTAACCCAGTCTATTTAATTGGCACCTACTTAAGTCCTTTGATGCCTGATCATGTTAGTTGGATGTCATCTGTGTTCTTATAGTCTCTGCCAGAAAGGCACTGTCCTATTTAGAAAACTAACTTAGATGTGAATCATGTACTGGTTATTAATAATACTAGTAACTATCATTTGCATAATATCTTTTTTAATAAACTCTTACCTTCTGTCTTAAAATCAATATTAAGTATTGGTTCTAAGGCAGAAAAGCAGTAAGGGCTAGGCAATGGGTTGTAAGTGACTTGCCCAGGGTCACACAGCTATGAAGTGTCTAAGGCTGGACTTGGACCAAGGATTTCCCATCTGCAAGACTGGTTCTCTATGCACTGAACCACCTAGTGAGTACTACATAGTGTTTTAAAGCTTACAAAGTACATTACAAATCATATCACATTTCAGCTTCACGATAATCCTTTGAGTTCATTTCAGGCAATTTTTCAATGATATCTGACTCTTTGTGATTCCATTTGGGGATTTTCTTGGGAGGATACTGGAGTAGTTTGCAATTTCTTTTTCCAGCTCATTTTACATATCAGGACACAAGCAAATGGGTTTAAGTGATTTTCCTACGGTCACACAGCTAGTAAGTGTTTGAGATTGGATTTGAACACAGATTCTCCTAAATCCAGGGCCACAGCTCTATCCATGGGGGAACCTAGCTACTCTCTGAAGAGGTATAATCATTATCTCGATTTTAAAAATGAGAAAACAGAGACTCAGAACAGTTAAGTGACTTGTTCTGGATCACACAGCTAGTTAGTATCTCAAGAAGAATTTGAACACAGGTTCTTTCCAATGCGTCATCTGATGTATTGCCTGACGCCTTCCTCGGATGAATGTGGGATCTCTGAGAAGAAGAGAATGACAACTCATTTCAGACAGGTATAGAATTTTTTTCCCTTTTAATCCTGTATATCTGACACAGTGCCATGCACATGAGAAAAGAGGGAGGGAAACAAGCATTTATTAAGCCCCTACTATGTCAATAGCACTGTGCCAAGTGCTTTGTAAATATTATCTCATTATCTCATGGGGGAACCCTTAATATTTCTTGGCTGTAGGATCTTTATTTTAGTACCAGCTTGAATAAGATTATATAAGTTTATTGCTGGATGGCTGACTATGAGATATATATTCGTTTATCCTGAGAAGCTGGTGAAAACCACCTCAGCTAAGGTACTGAAGGGCTATAATATGAATGAAAGAAGAAATAAAGGTTATATGTATATATATATATATATATATATATTCACACACACACACACCATATACACAATGTTAGATAGACCAAAAAATGATGTTTCTAATCAGAAAACTAAAGAAGATCTAAGGAATTCAAATTTGACTGTTTGAATTCTCAAGAGGGTATGTAGGGACAGCTAGATAGCACAGTGGTATTGGAGATGGGAAGTCCTGGGATCAAATCTAGCCCTAGAAACTTCTTAGTCGTGTGACCCTGGGCAAGTCACAACCCTAGTTATCTAGCCCTTACCTCTCTTCTATACTCAGTATCAATTCTGTTCTCTATACAGTATCAATTCTAAGACAGAAGGTAAGGGTTAAAAACAAATAACATCCAGTGTGGTGTGCTGGATAGAGATTTTATCTCTGAGCCAGAAAAATCTGAATTTAAGTCCTGCTTCTGACATATCCAAGATAAATTATTTAAACTCTTAATTCTTTCTAAAATGCTACATTGAAAAGTTGATCTGTACTGAAAGAAGGCATTTCTCCCCAAGAGCTCCCTAGCCTGAGGAAATTACAGGTCTGGTCCAAAATAAATAGATAAATAAATTAACATGTTGAAATGCTTGGGTTTCAGAAACCAGATGGAAGAGAGTTACTGAAGATAACTGAAGACAATTTTATCCCAAATAATGCTTTAAGAATCAAAATAAATATATTGGTGGGAAATGTTAAGTATACACATTTGTGTATTAGAATTAGGTATGTAACAAGAATAAGTCTAACACTTTCTGCTTTGCCTTTCAATTTGTGACAATGTGTTACAGTAGAAAAGAAAGACTATCGAATTTGGACAAAGAAGACATTGGCTTAAAATCCTATTGGCCTGCTTTTTTTCTAATCTTGAATACAGGTTCATTCTCTGTAAACTGATGAAATCAGGTTAGAAGGTTGTTTAGGGTCATTCCCATTCTCAATCCTATGAGTTCACACTTTGGAAAAAAAATTAGTGAGCCCTGGGTGTTAACTGGTAATCTTCTTTTGTCATTTTGTGTTCTCTAACCTCTACCACAAAATTAGCATCACTTTTGATGGAACTGTAACCTTCTTTAAATTTCCTCCATCTTTTTCTTTGAAACTCACATGCTCTGCCCTGAGGGAAGTCTGAGCTAAAGTCAACAGCATTTGGCATCTGCATCCACAGGGACAAAGCATAAATTATAAATCTCAGTAAAATGGCTTTAAAATAGTATACATAATGCAAGAGAATGGTATATCACTCTGGAATTAATGATTTTAAAGATAAAATACTGTTAAATTGCTTAAGACAGAGAATATGAGAAACAATCGCCTTTGTTTCTAATTGTCAAATGTCTTATAAATCTCAGAATATAAATGTCATCATAGTAAAACTCAGAATAAAATATAAAGTAGAAGAACTACAATGAAGTAAAGCAGATTAATCAGTTTTAAAATAAATTCTACTTATTTTCTCAAAGTCTTTTAAATATTAAATATAACTAATATGTCAATTATTCTCTAGAATCTTAATGTCCAAGTTTTGAAATTAATTTTATTAATAATCATGTACATGTATAAAACACTATAAGGAATACAAATCACCATCCTCTCAATAATTCTGGGGGACAGGTGTTGCATGTATTATTATTTCCATTTTACTGATGAGGCCAATAAATCTCTAAGATAATATGAAATATTTCTGATCCAATAGCCAAAAAAAGCCTACAGCAATATTTGAATTCATGATTCTTAATTAGGGGTATCTATTGTACTCAATCCACTCTGACCATAAGTATGCAGAGAGCTTCCTTTTAAGGGAAAACAAAGATAATACTTGTCCTAGGTTGTACCAGCACACCTGAACCATGGAATTAGGATAGGATTTACAGCAGAGGTCCCCTAACTTTTTACATAGGGGGCCAGTACAATGTCCCTCAGACCATTGGAGGGCAGGACTATAAAAAAAAACACACAAACTAAAAACAAATCTGTATACTGCTGTCTGGAATAGCAGAGGTTGCAGCGCTGGCTGTGATGGGCCTGTCACACCTTGCACAGACCCATCACCGCCACCACTATACCAGGCAGGTACACAATGGGGTATCCCCTCCCCCAGATTGCCGCTCACCATGCTGACATCTTCCATTGTGCCACCACATAACCCTTTTTTCTGTGCCTTGTTCTCATTCAGTTACTCTCAGAACAAGGTGCCACGCAAAGGGTTATGTCACTGGAAGTAGTATTGTACGTGAGCGACACTGCTATGCAGCACCACCACATACAGTGCTCCTCTAACTGACCACCAATTAAAGAGATGGCCCTTCAGGAAGTGTGGTGGGGGCCAGATAAATGGCCTCAGGGGGCCATAGTTTGGGGACCCCTGGTTTACAGTCTCAAAGAACATTGTTTCTAAAGAAACTGGATAATGCCAAAATTGCTAGCTCATATATTCATGACATTTTTTTAATCTCTCTGTATCAAGACCTCCAAATTATCACAATATTTTAATTATTAAAATCTGAAACAGAAAATGTAGAGAAGAGCTAAAGCTTGACTTGGTATACTCATTTCTGCCTTGCAATGGCTGTTGTTAATATCCAATTTTAAACCTAAAGCTAGTATTTTATCATTTGAAAATAGAATATCACCTTCAAGCATACAATTGAAGACCTGTTTTCAGTCACCTAGAACAACAGTGCATGAGTAAAAGAGAATGTGACAGTGGAACTGCTCTGGCAACACTTAAATATTCATAGGGATTTGTGGTCTTATCCATGAATTTATTCCCTCCAGTGATGCAGATCACGTCTTATCCACACCTTCCCACCCCATATGGTTGTTGTCTGTGTCCTCCTGCATTTTCACCAATGTGGGGTCCTAAAGTCCTTCTGAGAGCCCAAGGATGATAATTATATAATGAAGTGAAGTCCATAGCACCAAAGCCCAATTGCCTGCTGTCTACAGGGAATTATTGAATTTCATGTGTAAGACATCTCTCATGGCACCTCAGAAAATATCTAAAAGTATCAAACTACTCCAAAACACCTATCCAAAGAGATGTCCTACATAATTTATGTAGTGTAGCATTTCAGAATACTACCATAAACTTTTATTAGGTGGCACACTGGAGAGATGATTGAACTTGGTATCAGGAGACTGACTGAATATTGCCTCAGACACTGAAAAACTGGGTGATCTTGAGCAAGGCAACATACCTCTTAAGGCCTCAGTTTTCTTGGTTGAAAAATGGGGGTAATAATAGCACCTATCTCCCAGCATTGTTGTGATAGGATATTATTTTAAAGTGTTTGCAAAGATTTTTCGAAAGATTTTGCAAAGTACTATACGAATGCAAATTAATATTATTGTTGTTGTACCACATTATTTTATTGTATTCCTCATAAACACCTCCCCATTAGAACTGTGAGATCAGAAGACCTTGTATAGTAATCATCATTGGGCAAATAAAAAAAGTGAGGCACTATTAAAGATCTTAAATCAAATCAATAAAATACCTAAGAATATAATAAAATATTTCAAAAAAATAAAGTGATTTGACTATGAACATTCTTGATTTATATGCTAATATTTATCATCTTGCTAATGAAAATAATGATTAGTGGCATATGTGACCCATTATTACTAAATGGAAATTTAGGTTACAGAATATTGATAGTTTAAAAAGCTCTTTTTTAGTAACAATAAAACATTCTTCTCCAAACATCCCAATGAACTTTTTTAAAAAATTGGACTGATGGGCTTTGTCTAGTCTCTCTTTGTTAGATACATTTGAAGAAGACAAAATGAAAAGTAAGAAAGAATCTGAAGAAGGCATCCAATGTGATGGCTCAATCTCCTAGAAAAGATCTATTAAAGGATATGGATCAAAGTTATATAAGATGGGAAATCATGGAAATTATATAAAGACAGGATTTGAAATAGAAAAAATGACAAAAATAGCTAAGTATATAAATAAGGCAAAACTAAGAGAACCCCAAAATGGTCATACCTAAATAAGAGTTGAGTAAAATAACCAACTTAAAGATTAAAAGGAGAGATAGTAATGTTTAATGAGACTAGAATCTTTTTAATGACTAATAGATTTAAAGACAGGGCAGCAAGGTGGCACCATGGATAAAGCTCTGTCCTTGGAATCAGGAAATCCCACTTCATGAGTTCAAATTCAGCCTCATCTCCTTACCAGCTTTGTGACTCTAAGCAAATCATTAAACCCTGTTTGCCTCAGCTTCCTTATCTGTAAAATGAACTGTAGACAAAAATGGGAAACCATTGCTGTATCTTTGCCAAGAAAACCCCAAATAGGGTCACAAAGAGTCAAAAACGACTGAGAATGAATGAAAAACAACAAAAAAAATAAGATTTATCATCAAAAGATATGGTGAAGTTCCCCTATAGTTCTACATCTATGATCTCATAATCCTAAATCACTTTGACTCTTTCAGGCTCTTCTTATCAACAAAATGAGAATGGACTAAATGATGGCCAATTACGGTCCCTTCCAGTCCCAAGCTCATGATGCTGTAGCTATTTATCAATTTATATAATTATCCTTCCTCTAATCCAATTAGACCTGTTAAATTTCACAAATATATAGATGCTGCTATCAGGGATCAGTCATCTAAACTTAATGCAGTTTGATATTGAACTCTGCTTAACTATGGAAAAATTCCAAAATAAATGTGAAGAAAACAGTCCAGCATTACAAAACATTTCAATAATAAATATATCTGTCTATATACTCTGATTTTCAAAATAACCTTTTTTTAAAATCTAGAATATTTCCTACAATCAAGAATTTGGTCCTTGCCAATAAAAGAACTCTTGAAATGCAATAACATACCTTCTAGAACAAATTCATTTAAAATGGTATTATCTGCTATTTGTCTTATTCTATGTTGCCATTTTCCACTAAGTGCTAATAAGTGCTCGCTGTTGAAGAAGTTTACATTTAACATCTGTCACTTGCATCCAGTAACAGCACCTACAGGGAACTGTCAGAGAGACTGTTATTCTCCTCTGTAACACTAGCAAATCTGTCTCACATCATTTACATACAGATAGTTATAGGCATTCATCATTTCATTATGCTGACTACTTCACTATTCTGATATGTAATGTCTCTTTAATGAGCCTCAAAAAATACAATATTCCTTGATTTATGCCTGCTTAACTGAAAAATTATACAAATTGACAAAAAAAGACTCATCATGGATTTTCATTTTTTTCCCTTCTACCTTACACTCACATTTAATAGTGACTCAGGAGTAAAGACCATTCTTCTTTGACAAAAGAAGTGATCCAGTTTTGACTTGCCACATTTTAGTATTTCTGTGGTTTTATGTGCATATTTTAAGTTTCATAGTAAAACAGTCCTAGCATTAAAGAGTAAGAAATTAAAATTGATCATTTTTTTTCCTCTGGGAAAGATATGTATTGGACAACTTTTTTCAATATTACTCTAAGTACAACAAGAATTCCTTAGTTACAATGAAGACTTGCTATTTGTGCACTAGCAATTCATAAAAGAAACAATTTCTCTCTTTTAGTAAACCACACCTTGCTTTATATTGTATGAGTGCTACTAATACCACACTTAAGAGTTTTCATTATCAAACTGCAATTTGAAATAATGAATTAAAGCTGATGCTGTCGGTACTTGAAAATGAGAAGAATTCAACAGCTTTGATTCTTTTCAGTTTAATTCTTCTACTGTGCAAAAAAATGCCTCCATTTAAATCATTGTGTAATAGGATTCATGGATCATCTAGTCCAAAACACTCTCATTATCACTGAGTAAACTGAGACTGAAAGTTGATAAAAGATTTCTTAAGTGACAAAGGAACTACATGCAAGATCCAGGATGTGGTCTCATCCATTCACATTCTGCATTCTTTCCAATTGTACCACAACTATATCATCATATATCCTATAATATCGTGTGTCAGTTCTCAGAAATTATGCCCACCAAGTCTAATTTGGGAGATTCAAACAAACTGGAAAGATTTCAAGTATGGAATCAGTGATGAATAACATGTCTATTACCTCAAAGTCCAAGCTAACAAAATTTGGAGAGTGTTGTTCCCAGTTTGTCTGCACAGTACTGAATCGATCAGTTACAGAAACTCTCAAAGATTATAACTTGTAGTTAGGTGGCATAATAGATATTGTTAGATTTGGGGTCCAAAAAGTATGATTTCAAATATTCCTTCAAATACTACAAGTCAAGTGGCCCCCAAAAGATCACTTTCCTCAGTTTCTTCATCTCTAAAAAGGAGATTATAATAGCATCTACTTCACAGTTATTTTGAGGATCAAATGAAATAATATATACAAAGCACTTTTATACATTAAAATACTATGTAAATTTTAGCCATTATTTACATTGTTGGAGTAAGGTAGAGATCTGTTCCTTAGTTGCCAATATTCACTTTGGGTAAAGTGATTGAAATAGTCAATCACAATAAAATTTCAAAATGAGGGTAACCTCTAACTACAAAACAAAAGAAGTACTCAAGGAAAAACTGAAAACATGGCTGGGGGAGATGGAAATTTCACCTGTGAAGAGCTGAAGATCCCTTTGAAGTAAAAAGAGAGCCCTAGGTACCTTCCTCTCCTTTCCCAGATTCTGTATTCTTTCCTGTTTGAATAATTTTCACCATCCTACCCCAAGCAAACATACTATAGATATTAAGAATGCCCAATGGATCTTTTAAAATATTGTAACAGAAAAATGATGCAGGATCTTTCTGAAGTATTTTTTTCTTGTTTTGATGAAAAATATCAGACAACCCTCCAAAAAGTTTAAAGCTTAAAATTGTTTATATGTTGGCAAGCTTTTGCAAGCAGTTGCTTTAAATATATATATATATGTAAATATATATATATATATATATTGTAAATCACATTAGAAAGAAAAGAATATGTAATTTAAGGCCAATGTCTGATCCTAATTCAAAGTCTAACTCATAAATCACCATGAGTAAGGCACATAAAGATAGGAATAAATTAGGACTTGGCTTCCATAGATTTGAAATAAGATCACCATAAGTTTAGCCTTCAGTAATTAATACAAATTTATAAGAACATACCATACCATGCCATACTACTATTTTAATTAAAAACAAAACAAACAAGCAAACAAAATATAATAGATTTCAAATAAAATGAAAGCATTCTTATGCCCATGTAAAAAGATTAATTTCCAAATAGCAATAGGCTCTGCTGAGATAAATTGAAACTTATTTTGTTATTGTAGATATGCACTATGAAACTGGCACAGCTAGTATTTTATTCTATATTTTTAAAAATGCTAATTGTCTAATATATTTATGTATACTATTCAGTATAGTTCATATGCTTTCCCAATCTCTTCAATCCCAAGAAGGCAGCCTATAAAAACCTGCAGGAATATCCAAAAAGATACATAGGCATAATCCACACACAAATGTTCTTTGGACCCTCAGAAATTCAGCATTATTTGGAGAACATGAAAATCTTCTCTAGCATGATCAAAACAGACCTCTAGTCTTTCTAAACTAAACTATCATGTAGGTAAAATCTCATGCTTTCTGGCATGTTTAATACAAAGAAATAATCTATCAATCATTGATCCTTCCCTCAAGGATTTTACTACCTATGGCGTGAAGAGGAAGGGGAGAGTGGGAAAATATAAAATGTAAACAGATAAATATATGCAATGTATATTCAAAGTAATAGAAAGTAATTTCAAGGTATAAAATGCATTGAATAACTCAGAGGATCAGGAGAGTTCTCATGGAGCTCTAAGGGAAGCTAGGGAAGACCTAGGTGACAGAGGAATACCTTTCAAACTAGAAAGACATGGAGATTGGAGAATTCAGTTAATTGAAAGGAACAGAGAACAGGCCGATGTGAGTAGACCAGAATTTTGTGACAGAGAGTAAGATGAAATAAAGCTAGAAAATTTAGTGGGAGCTAGGCTGTGAAGGACTTACCAGATATGTCTTTGCTTTTTATCCTAGACACAATAGGAAAAACAAGATTTTTAAGTGGAGAGGGCCAGTGTCAGATATATATATATATATATTTTTTAAGAAATATTTTCTCTCAAAACATGCTGCAAAAATGATATAGGAAAATTCATGAAATATGAAATGGAATTACTTGAGTCTTATTGAGTTTTAAGTATGCAAAATAATTATAACAATTGCATTTAATAGTCATAGAGGCATAAATAGAATCCATGACTTTCATAATATATCAAATTATATATCATATATCATATATTGAATGATATATCATAACATATCAAAATACAATCCTATTTTTAATGCACTATATACTACTGTTCAAATCTTTATTGTTGCCCTGGTTGAAGACATAGATAACATGTGGTTAAAGCAGCAGATGATATAAAGTAAAGTGAGAATTCCCATGCTGAATGATAGAGTCGATATTTAAAGACATGGCATGTTGTGACTAGAGCTATAAGTCAAATCTAATGAGATGGCATCAAATAGGGATGAGCAGTAGGGATGTGGTATTCAAAAAATGAGAAAACATATAAAGAACTTTGGAAACATTAAATTAATATACAAATACAATTTTTATCATTATAAAGTCAGTTTTGTAAACACTGGGTATAGCAGACATGGATAGATTGCAATTCATGAGAAAAGGTTTGGGGTTTTAGTAAAATGAGATGCTATTATGTGTTAACAATTTGGTGTATTACCCAAAAAGAAGTTTGTGATTTGCTAGATTATATCAAATAATAAGATCATAGATCTAGAAATGGAATAAATGTTTTTGATAATTTTGCACAGTGGTCAAGCTCAAAGGGAAATGGATACCTGTGAGTCATATATTGACTTAGAAAACCACAAATTAATATTATTTGTGTGATAGTATATCTTTTTAAAAACCTTACTTTCCATCTAAGAATCAATACTGTCTATGTATTAGTTCTAAGGCAGAAAATTAGTTCTAGGAAATTTTGGGTTAAGCGATTTGCCCAGGGTCACCCAGCTAGGAAAATCTGAGGCTACAGGACCTCCCAACTCTGGACCAGATTCTCTATCCACTAAGCTATGTTGTTGTCCCCAATCATATTTTTACTATTTTTGTTACACATTTTATCAAATACAATGGTTTTTGTTTTGAGCTGCACTCAGAAGTCTTGTAGCTGCCTGCAGGCTGTGAATCTACCATCACCATGAGAGATGTGCTGGAGTTGGTTCAAACTGGCTCAGAGAGCAGCTTTTAAATTTTTCAGTGAGAGTATTTATATCTTGGAAATCAGAAAAAAAACAATGGGCAAATCAAGGCTTAGTCTATTTTTGTAGTTGTTGTTGATTGTCTACACTTAAGAAAGTGATAGAAAAATTAACAATTCAGATTAAACTGAAAGGTATGTAACAGTACTTTTTTTTTTCAGAAAGATGATAGTAAGTATTTACTAACACAAACCTGATGACCACCCTTTTGACAAATGCAAAATTGAAAAGAATAATATTGAGAATGAAGAAAGCGATTGCTAAACCATGTCTATAGAATTATGTTCAAACGAAGACATTAGGAAGGACAAGCTGAAGTACATCCATAAGAAATCAGGCAAGATAGTGAGGGAACTAGAGTTAAGACTCAGTAAGGATCCCTTAGAGAAAGCAGAGATATTTAAGATAGAGAAAAGAAGATTGGGGGGCTTTTGCTGTGACTATCTTCATGTATCTAATGGCTGTCAAGTTGAAGGAAATAGACTCACAACTTTATTTCACAGGGCAGAACTAGGAGGAATGTGCGGATGTTGTAAAATGGCAGATGCAGTCTCAGTTTAAGGAAATTATCCTAACAATTAGTGAATTGGTGAATTTCCCAATCACTGGAGATTTTCAAGAGGATCCAGGAGATCCACCCAATTACATTACCAAAAACTTAATTATATTAAACTTATACTAGATCAGATTAGATGTAACATTTTTTCCAACTTGAAAATCAAATGCATCAGGATCTTTTCTTGAATACTAATAGACAAGTGGTGATGGTGAGTCTCATTTCCTCTATATCTTGAGTTTTACAGCTGGTCCTTCAGTGTCTGCCTCTTTATTTCTCAGGTTCTCAGCTATGTCTCAACTGATAATACTTAACATTTTCGTGAGAGAAAGCATTAAAATATCATTAGCATTGACATTGAAATTGTTCTTCATGCCCTGAATGAATTGAAAATTAATTTTAACAGCTACAGTAGCAGCTGTCTGGACATATGCTGGTGTGGGATAGCACACCTGAGTGCATGACATCTAGAAACAATGAAACTTTAAAATGGTCAGAAAAAAAAATTGCCTCCAAGGTATGGCTACACCACTTTCCTATTGAATATAAGAGCACCTCAACTCTCAATAGACAGGCACACCCACACACACTCACACACACACACACACAAATTGCAAAATTTATCATCATTGATTTTCTTTGTTTGTTTCAACCAATCATTTAAGTAGATATACTTTCTAATTTTTAAAATAATGATTTAAATGTGGGTTCTGTAGAATTGATTCCTTCCTAGACACCCTACCTATGGAGTATCCACCAACAATTCCTGAGCACTGCTTGAAGCACAGGACAATAAATGCAGCATCACAGAGTGTCAGCTAAGAACCAGCTGTATATACATGAAATTGCTCCATTTCAAATTTCATTTATTTTTAGTTTGTGAAGTTCTCTGTAGCAGATATATTTTTTCTTCTTTAGAAAAACCATAAGAAATGGTCTACAAATGCAAAGACAAACAGTGTGAATGGAAATTTGAATAAAGCTACAAAATCTGTAAATTTTGAACAGCTGCCCCTCTGAAATACAAACAAAAGCTCTTCTTCATTATAACATTTATTTTGAATTGATTCCTGGGAATCTTATTAAATACTATGACCACTAGAGGGCTTCCACATTTTACCTTAAGAATGAAACATTCTTGTTATATTGCATTACCTATCTATGCTAATGGACAGTAAGTAGTAACTTCATGCTTTGATGATAGTTATTAATCTCACTACTTAAATTACAGATGAAATATTATAGGACATATAAAGCAGTGACATAAAAGGTCAATGGTATGGAATCACTTTGTTCTTAGCCTTCGCAGTTCTCAGATTTCTCATTCACAGGCTCTGTTCCTTTACTCATTAGGCCTTATTCTACACAGAAAATCATTTCTGTGAATTTGTTACTCTCCATATGGTCCTACAGAATGGCCTGGGCCATTTTTAGGAGAAGTTGAATTAGATCAAAGCAAATTTCCCATTCTATCCAGAAAAGTTTCTTTGATACACAAGCCCATCAACATTTGCTTCATGATTTAAAAAAAAGGCTCGAAAGCATTACTTACAGTAGGAAAGAGTTTTTACCTACATTGCAAATTGCCAATGCCCCTTATGTGATTTAAGAAATTACATTAGTGTGATGAGATATATTGAGACTCATTATTTTTTAATGATTTTTACAGTAAGAGGAAAATCCCTATATTTTTTATTAATCTTTATTTTGTGACTCTCTTGAGTGCTAACTTGGCTTTGAGTCAGTTCCATGATGAAAATTCAAAGAAAAGGAACAATAGGTTATGTAACAACAAAAGGCAGGAAGAGGTGTACAAAAGACACTTAAAATAAGTCACTTTACAACTTCTTCTGACCACTATAAAATTAAAAGGGAATCATTTGGTACTGAATTGTTGACAGATGTATGATGATTATTTTTGAAAATAGAGAAATATTATCATTTCAAGAATTAAATAAACAACACAATGGATCAAAAACCTGTAGATTAAATTGCTTTCTTCCTCTGAATGTAGATATTACTAAATTATACCCAGGTTATATTATCAGAAGATATTGCTTCATTTCATGTGTTACGCTACAGTATTCAGTCGAATGGGGGTGTGTTAATATATTTTATCACCTGAAAGCTTTCTAAGTGATAAAAAAATGTTAGAAACAAAGGGATACATTTGACCCACTCTATGTAGATGTCCAACCCTTAAATAGATATCAATTCTTTTGAAGTCTTTTGCTATCAAATTTCAAACTCTCTGGTAGTCCTTTTGTCTGGAAGGCTGAACGTTCCAGATCATATCTGCTAGGTTACAAAGTCTTTGGTTGGATCAGAATGAATTGAAAAAATAAAATAAAATAATCTCTGAAGAAAATTCAAACTATTCACTCTTCATGACACCAAAACACTTACAATTAAATGAAAAATACAATTGTAGCCAATATATCAGTTAGAACCCCTTTTGCAATATTGATAACCATTTTTGCTACAAATTCTTCTATCAAAGGATTTGCTATGGTGAAGGCTTAGAATTTCCAACACTGAGTGACCAATTGAAATATGATTCTGCCCTGTTATGATGGCCTTGTATATGCAAATATATAAGTCGTTTAGTTCTTGATTCTTTCAGAGTAGGAATTATCCTTAATATTTTTGAGCTACGTCAATCTGAGCAAGATAATTGTTATAACTTACTACTCAAATCATCAGCATTATTGCAAATTTTTAAAATCTAGAGAGGGAACTAAATTTAACCTTTTAGTACATAGGATTCTCTCGATTCACTTATATTTTTAATCTTAGTGGATAGAGAACTTTGATTATGTACACGAAGCCTCTCACAGGGATTTTCATGCTACTTAAATTATTTTCAGATGTACATTAGAATGTTACCATGTATTACATAAAAATAACTCATTTTGCAAGTAATTATTGTGGTAAGCAATGGTATTCACCCCAATTTGATCATAATCATTTTTCATATCTATGCATTTTTATCAGAAAATGTAAGATGAGGTATCCCAGAAGTTTTTAGTGCAATGTGAAGCCTTGGCAAAATGAAGCTAATATGTTTAATGGCTTAAAATACACTAAGACTTTTGGGTATCCTTTATAGAAGGCAAAATCCAGCAGTTTGCAAATAAGCCCTTTAAGTATCTTTTCTTCCTGTAATTTATGACTCAGAAATCTTCAAGTGTCTCCTGTCTCCTACCATAACTGTTGCTGTTATTTTCAAGTGCCACAGGAGTGGACTCTGTCTCAAATCATCAAGTATCAGAATAAAATAAAAATTATTTCTCATTTTACATAAGCACTTACAGTGAGCTGCTTCTCGAAGTTGTCTTAGTGTTTCAGCAGGAACATTCTACATGTCCGGAGAAAATTCAGAGGGCAATTGTTCACTTATTATTTCCTCTCTCCACACTCTGTCCTCACAATAGTTGTCTAAAAATAAATAGAGAGAAAAGGGAAAAAAGGTGTCAATTCAATGAATAGCAAAATAAAGTCATCTACGGATTCCTTTAATGATATAAGATACCATTTGTTATATTGTTATAACTGCTAGCCATATTCACAAAATCATCAGGTTCATTATCATTATATTTTATTAATAAAAAGAATGATGTCCAAATACAATCAAACTATAAACATGTATTAAGTACCTACTATATGTCAGAGAATGTGCAAGTGCCAGTCTGCATTGGACCGAAAATTTCCTTCACTTGGAGCTCCCATTGTCAATGAAATCATAGGCTCAATTCCATATTTCATGGAGTAACTATCTCACATAATGTTACATTTAATTTTTTTGGCCCAAGGTATTATTGGCTTCTCTTACTCTACTCAAGCAGTAAAATTACCTTGGGCAGCTAGAAGGAATAGTTAAAGATGTAGTACATTGTGACTTTTGTTTGGTTGGATTCAGAGTGTACAAATTTTTATTTATTTATTTTTTATTGGTATTGTATATAAACTGATAGACAGGATGCAGAACCAAGATGGTGGATTTGACCAGGTAAACCAGCTGAAATATTTCAATTTGGCTGCAAAGTAACATTAAAATACTTCCCCAAATCACATTTTGGAGAACCAGAACCAGAAAAATGTCAGGGTTAGACAATTTTTTTTCTGACCTTAGAAAACTTAGAAGTTTGGCTGTGGAAGTCTGTGAAACTGGAGTGGAGGACTATTCAGAACACATGTATACAAGGTAAAAGCAGCAACAACAGAAGCAATAGAATCTTTAATATATCTCAACCCTGAGGTGGTAAGGGAATCAAACAAATGGTCAAAAAGAGATTATAAGGAATTCTTGCAGACAATGGGTAAAATTGACACTGATTGGAGACTCTGTTGCCCATACATAACTCTGGGTAGAGCAGAGAGGAGCATTTGTGGTCAAACAGAGGAGAGCAGGGAACCTGATTTCAGTTCTGAGACACAAAGGAGTGCTAACAAGATGGTTGCAGGAGAACCAGGAATATCATCAGTTTCACTATAAAGAAGGAGAACTGGTACTTACTACTACAGGGAAACAGTGGCCCTTCCTGGGTAAAGGCCAATGTATAGGCGAGGAGAGCAGTAACTATGTCTCTCTTGAGATCACACTACCTTGAAAACAATGAAAACATGCAAATTCCTAGGGCTAGATTGGGAAAACAACAGGACAAAAAAGTGTCAAATTTGGGACAATGCCTCTCCTCTGTTTGAGCAATTACCACCTTTACCATGAAGTTCAAAGTCAATAAGAGGGCTGAAAATTTGTTAAAAAAAACAAACAAACAATATGACCATAAGAAGTTAATATAGTTACAGACAAAACCAAGACACAAACTTAGAAACATAAAATAAAATAAAACCAACTACAAAGAAAACATTACAGAAAAATGCCAATTAGACATAAGCACCCCTCCAAATACCTAAGACAGTTAGAGAAATATATGAGTGGAAAAATAAAAATTGGGAAAAATAATGAGAATGATACAAGAAAATTATGGAAGGAAAATTAACAGCTTGGTAAAAGAACCCCTTCGACCTCCCCCTCAAAAAAAACCTGAAGAAAATAAAACATACAAAACACAAATTTGTCCTAAGGGTAAGAGAAGCCCAAAATTCAATGAAGAGAATAATTTCTTTAAAAGCTGAATTGGGGGATTTCCCAGTAAACGAGATGGCAGTCTATTCGCAAGACTCATCTTCTCCTCAGCACCCACTGATATAGACTACCTCAAGAGACCAAAAAAAAATGCATAAGAATGAAGGGACTATTCAGTAGGCTGCAGCAAAAACATAAATATGATACTAGCAAAAAGACTCCAGCAAGTCATCACAAGGGTTATTCACTATGATCAGGTGGGATTTATACCAAGAATGCAAGGATGGTTCAATATCAGGAAAAACATCCACATAATTGACCATATAAACAAGGAAACTGACAAAAATCACATGATTATCTCAATAGATGGAGAAAATTACTTTGACAAAATATAACACCCATTTCTATTGAAAAGACTAGAAAGTATAGGAATAGAAGGGTCTTTCCTAAAAAATAATGAACTGTATTTATCTAAAACCATCAGCCAACATCATCTGCAAAGGGGATAAACTAGATGCATTCCCAATAAGAACCTGTTATCACCGCTATTATTTAGCATTGTACTAGAAACACTAGCAGTAGCAATAAGAGAAGAAAAAGAAATTGGAGGTTTTAAAATAGACAATGAGGAGACCAAGCTATCACTCTTTGCAGATGATATGATGGACTATTTAGAGAGTCCTAAAGAATCAACCTAAAAGCTAGTTGAAATAATTAACAACTTTAGCAAAGTTGCAGAATACAAAATAAATGCACATAAGTCATCAACATTGCTATATGTCTCCAATCCATTTCAGCAGCAAGAACTAGAAAGAAATTCCATTTAAAATCACCCTAGACAATATAAAATACTTGGGAATCTATCTGCTGAGACAAACACAGAAATTATATGAACACTACTGCAAAATATTTTCCACACAATTAAAACTAGATCTAAACAATTGGAAAAATATTAACTGTTCATGGGTAGGATGAGCAAACATAATGAAAATGACCATCCTACCTAAATTATTTATTTAGTGCCATACCCATTGAACTACCAAAAAACTTTTTAACTGAATTAGAAAAAACAATAACAAAGTTCAATCGGAAGAACAAAAGATCAGATTATCCAGAGAAATAATTAAAAAATGCAAAGGAATGTGGACTTGCAGTACCAGATCTCAAACTATACTATAAATAAGTAGTCACCAAAACAATATGGTAGTGGCTAAGAGACAGAAAGGCAAAGTTGGGACATTAATTCATTGCTGGTGGAGTTATGAATTGATTCAACCATTTTGGAGGGCAATTTGAAACTATACCCAAAGGGCACTAAAAGACTGTCTACCCTTTGATTCAAACATAGCACTGCTGGGTTTGTACCCCAAAGAGATAATAAGGGAAAAAAAACTTGTACAAGAATATCCATAGCTGCGCTCTTTGTGGTGGCAAAAACTGGAAAATGAGGTGATGCCCTTTGACTGGGGAATGGATGAACTAATTGTGGTATATGTTGGTGATGGAATACTATTGTTCTCAAAGGAATAATAAAGTGGAGGAATTCCATGGGATCTGGAACAACCTCCAGGAAGTGATGCAGAGTGAAAGGAACAGAACCAGGAGAACACTGTACACAGAGACTGATATACTGTGGTACAATTGAATGTAATGGACTTCTCTATTAGTGGCAATGCAGTGATCCTGAACAACTTGGAGGAATCTATGAGAAAGAACACTATCCACATTCAGAGGAAAAACTGGGGAAGTAAAAACACAGAAGAAAATCAACTGCTTGATTACATGGGTTGAGGGGCATATAATTGGGGATATAGACCCTAAATGAACATCCTAGTGGAAACATCAACAGCATGAAAATAGGTTCTGATCAATGATACATGTAAAACCCAGGAGAATTGCTTTCTTCCTTCCTTCCTGCTTCCTTCCTTCCTTCCTTCCTTCCTTCCTTCCTTCCTTCCTTCCTTCCTTCCTTCCTTCCTTCCTTCCTTCCTTCCTTCCTTCCTTCCTTCTTTCCTTCCTTCCTTCCTTCCTTTCTTGCTTTTCTTCATTGCTCCTATGTTAATAATCTCATGTGTAATTTTTAAAAAAGTCTATTACCAAAATAGGAATAAATCTTAAAGTAACATGGCCAATTATTCAATTATATTACCTATGTTAAGAAATTTAATTAAACCCAACTAAAATGTGTTAAATGCTACATCCTTTCTCAGTATACAAAAGTAAAATTAATATCAGTCCCTGTCAGCAAGGAACTTTCCATCTTATAGAAGAAAAAAAATTCAAAAATAAATATGAAACAAGGCAAATTGGAAAGAAAAATTCTTTAAAAAGTGTTATGAGAAATTTAAGTCAGGGAGAATCACTTGCAATCAGTGGAATAAGGAAAGGTTTCTTAGTGGAGGTAGGATGAGCCGTTGAATTCGCTATTAGAGACTATAAAAGGAAATAATGACAGTCTTTGGGAACACTAAAGTTTGCCTGGCAGGATACAGACAGAGAGAAAAAAGCAATGGCAAAAGAGGCAAAGGGAATAAACATAAAGTTCAGCATATCAGAAGGCAATAAATAAGAAAGTATTTAGAAAGGTCTGTTTTAGAGGACTGAAGGTTGCAAAGAGGCCAAAGAGGATGCTCCTATGATGGCTTTGGAAAGAGTAGTTTCAGTAAAATTAAAAATTATAATAATTGAGTAAGCAATCAAATGTAGCTAACTGAACATTGAAAACAACTTTCTAGAAGTTTGGGTCTGAGGAATAGAAGCTTGAAATAGAGTACAGCCAAAGGAATTGTGTCCTTTTGTTGTTTCTGCTGAAGTGTTATTTATGATAGGGGACATGAGAATGGTTTTATGGATCAAAAAGAGAGAGCAATGGAGGAAAGAAAAGTGAAGTAAAAAAGAAAGAAAGGAAAAAGGAAAGTGTGAGAAAGAGGGACAAGTGAGTGAAAGGAAGAGGGATTATTGATTAATGTTAGTTAGTATTATTCTTATAATTTCTAGATGATTAATTCTATGACTATTGGGATAAGAGCCTTTTAATCTTGGTAGTTCCCCAGCTCCCATGATAAGATAATTGATACTGGAGAAAGAAATTATAGAAGAAAGGAGGGGGTAAAGAGAGGAAGAAAGGCAAAGAGGGAGGGGGAAAAGGAGAGGAGAGAGAGAGAGAGAATGAGACTGGGAAACAGAGAGACAATGAAAGAGAGAGAAACAGAAAGAGGCAAGACATTGAAGATCCCTGAGAAAAAGGGATGACCAATGAGTAATGAAAGCCTGTCTACCTATCAGTGCCTCAGAATGAGTGGATTAGCTGAAAGATTTTATACAGTCTAATGGAGCTTACAAAGACTGCCATTTAGAAATATAACATATGAGAACAGGGATAAACCTAGAGATCATCGTTTCTGACCCCTGACGTTTTTTACATTTAAGGCTCAGTAAGGTTAAATGTCTCATCCAAGATTCCACTTTCAAAGTTATAAATAGCCTCCCACACTCAAAGGATTTTTTTTTACCAACTGCTAAGTGCTTACTGATTAATTTAAATACAGTGGTCTCCTTAGCAACTACATCTAACCCAGAAACATATATAAACTTCTTTCTAATATGTGATAATGGAGTTACAAAATCTTAACTCTCTCACAATATAACTTTTTAAATAAAGAGGATTTCAACAACTACAACATACAAGTGCTCATTGTAGTTAAAACTTATGAGTGCTACTGAATTCTGTAATGGTCAATTTATTGTTAATAAGGAAAGTTGAGAGCTGATGTCTTGTTTTAGGGATTAGAAATGAGAGTTGGCTTAGATTGAAAGACAGGTTAAAGGAGCTACTTACTAAAAGAGGGGTATCATCCTCTACTGTTTTTCAGGCTTACTGTTCATCTGGGACTAGTGATGAGAGGACTAGTGACTGTAGCAAGAACATAGGATATAGGATCATTGGATGATGTGCATGGAGATAAAGTGAAATGCTTAAGGTCAAAGGTTTTAAGTACCATAGTCAGAATTTGAACCCATGCTTTCTCATTTCCATTCCAATATTCTCAACAGACTTCTGATGCTAATTGTCCTCTTCATTGCCTTTAAGAGCTGGGGTTTAAACAGAGAATCAATGACTGTCACAAAGCAATATACAATGTAAAATCATGTGTATGCTTCTCAAAAATAATGTAGAATGAGGGCTATAGTCAGACACGGCTAGAAGAACATTCAGGCACAGGTTTCTTGTGCAAAGCAGACAACAATGGTGGCACTCCAACTTCAATAATATTCATTTGCATCTAGGATCACAATATCTGATCAAAAGTTCATAAGGGACCTCATAATACATGTAATCCAAAAACCTACCCTCATTTTACAAGTGAGAAAACTTGCCGACAGAAAGAATTGCAAGACACTTGCCCAATTTGAAAACAGTAATAAGGAGTAAGGTCAGTATTAGAACCCAGGTCTCCCTGATTCCAAAACTGCACTGCATCTCCATTCCCTTCCCCAAATGCTGAGGCATTTGTAATTATGACACTCTAAACAATAATGTCTGAGAGTTACCTAATATTTAACTTTAATTAAATTTAATTTATTTGGAAAGTATTTTGCATATATTATTTCATTTTGCCCTAATAAGAATAATGTGAGGTAAGTAATTTTTTTTTAATACATGGGGAAACAGAGACTCAGAGAGATTACCTGTGGCTTTTACATAGTCATATGACTAATAAGTATTAAAGTACAAGTCTAATTACATAATGTAATCCCATTGAATTGTAAGTTCCTTGGAGTCAGGGTTATCTTTATTTTTCACATTCGTTTCCATAGCCATTAGCATAAAGTCGGGCTCATATTAGTATACAATAAATGCTTACTGAATCGAATTAAACCAAACCCAAATTTTTGTCAAGTCAAAGACTAATATGCTATGCACTGTGCCCCCTGCCTCTAATCATCTGCCTTGCTCATCTTTTTGTTCTGTTGATTATCATGTTATTTTTGAAAGGGGCTTGGCGGTCTCTTTGTTCAAATCATGGGTAGTATCAGCAATTCAGGGAAGAAGTTGTCTGGGAAACCAGTTCTATTCATATGACATGGTCATTTTCCTATACATACTGCCCACTCAGATTTCTATCCCAGGGGAAGTCTTATTCCAGTGTTTTCCCATGAATCAGAACTCTTACCCAGAGACTTAAAATTCTGTTCCTTTCAGAGAAAATATGTAGAATTGAAAAGCTAGACTCAGTGAGTCCATTTAGGAGGGGGTAGTTGTGGAGTTTCCTCTTCAAAAATAGCAGGGCATATGTTATCTTAACTATATAGCACCAGGGAAGAAAGAAATGTTCTACCAGAAACTACAGACATTTTTGAATACCTCTTTTGCAATGGACATAGAGAGATAGCCTCACACTCCATCCTTGAAATGGTACAATCTGTCCAGGCACATGCACAGAACACTTATGCAGTAACTATTTGTAAGTTGGAGAGTGCTTGTCCGTGTCTTTAAAACCCTCTCTTTCCACTAAATGACAATACCTCACAAAATCATTTCTTAAAGAATACATGAAAAATGGAACATTTGCTATCTTCATTGACAAAGCCTCACATGCCAAGTTATGAAAAAATTTTAAGAAATAGTTCAGAAGCCAGAGATATGGATGTGATGAAATGACAAACAAACTATTCAGGCACGAACAAGAAATAATGCCCAGACTTCTGAATAAGATCTCTTCTGATATACGAAGTGTTAAAGAAATGCTTGAATGCTTTAAAGACCATATGATCATTATCATATACAGGAGAAGAAGAAAACATGCTATATAAATTCACACTACTTCATTAAGAGAAAAGTACTGGTGAAATTTGGCAAGAGGAGGTACTCTGCAATGATGTTGGTGCAGTAATATGTAAAAATGTGGCCTTTATATGATAGCATACTAAGTAAATATGATTTTAATGTAGTAGAAATATCAAAGCACATGGTTAAAAGAATTGACATCTTCACATTGTCATTTTCAATCCAATATTGAATAAATATTTATTATCTATTATATGTAGAGTATACTACAGAAGGAACTAGGGAATTAAAAAAAAAATGTATAGCACATAATCCCAGCAGTATAATGAGTTCAAAACAGTATTGCCCAAGTACAGGAGAGTTCCAAAATAAAGTGCCACATGAGAATGATGGTAAGACGGGGCACTGAAAACTATTCTTTGAAAGTGTCATTGATATACAGCGCTCCATTTCACTGATTCCTAAATCTTCTACAATTGACTTTTGACATCTTCACTCAACTGAAATTGTTCTTTTCAATGATTTCTTAACTGCTAAATCTAATTATATATTTTTAATCCTTATCTTTCTTGACTTTTCTGTAGTGTTTGGCAAAACAGACTTCTCTCTCCTTCTAGATATTCTTTTCTTTCTAGATTTTTGTAACATTTCTTTCTCCTGGTTCTCATCTACCCAACTCCTCAGTCTTTTTATCTCAAACATCTTCCCTGAAATAAGCTGGACAATTCTCTATGTTGTCTCTATACTCTAAATTTGTGACTTAATTATCTTCAATGCATTCAACTATCTTCCCTATATAGATCATACTCAGATTTATATATGCAGTTCTAATTATATTCTTGAGTTTCAATCTTACAACATATACTATAACTTTTATATTGTTTCCCTTATCTTCATCCACAGTATATCCCAAGCAGAGCTCACCATCTTTTCCCCAAACCTCCTCTCATAAATATCATTATTACTCTTTTTTTTAAAACATTATTTTATTTGGTCATTTCCAAACATTATTCATTGGAAACAAAAACCATTTTCTTTTCCTCCTCCCCACCTCTCCCATAGCCGGCGCATGATTCCACTGGGTATCACATGTGTTCTTGACTCGAACCCATTTCCGTGTTGTTGGTATTTGCATTAGAGTGTTCATTTAGAGTTTCTCCTCAGTCATGTCCCCTCCACCCCTGTAGTCAAGCAGTTGCTTTTCCTTGGTGTTTTTACTCCCACAGTTTATCCTCTGCTTGTGGATAGTGTTTTTTAGATCCCTGCAGATTGTTCAGGGACATTGCATTGTCCCTAATGGAGAAGTCCATTACCATTATTACTCTTAAAGGACAAATGTCCATCCAGTAATCTAGCATCAGAACTTCAGTGACATTCTTGATATCTCACAAAGTCAGTTAGCTAATAAATATTTATTAATTGTCTAGTATGTTTTAAGAACTAAGTGTAGGAAAAACAAAAAGAGAAAAAAGCAATCAACAAATAGTATTGTCTGGATTTCCACATTCACCTTTTTTGTGACTTTCATTCTCTTCTCACAAACCCCATCTTATTTGAAGTCCTCTTTTCTCCTCTGCTGAACAATTGCAATAGCATAGCCTTCCTGTTTTTCATATCTCCCCACTCCACCCAAATATTCTCTTTCTACTTAATAACCCCCAGTGGTTCCATATTCTGATAAAATATGAATTCGTTTCAAACTTTACATAGTCTGATCTCTTTTTTATCTCTAGCCTTCTTTATATTTCTCTCCTCTAATCATTATAAAAATCCAGTCACACTGCTGTTGCTGTTCTACATATTCAATGCTCAGCCTCCTACCTGCATGCCTTTGTATCACCAATCAATGCCCAGAATGCACTCCACCCAAACCTCTGACTCTTAGAATCTTTGATTTCCTTCAAGACCCAACTCAAGCATAATCTTCTAGATTAACCCTTCTTTTTTCCTGATGCCACTAGTTGAAAGTACTCCATTTCGAAACTACCTTCTATTGATGTTGCACAGGCTTGTGCATATATTGAAATGCACATATTATTACCCTCTCCTTAAAATGTAACTTTCTTGAAGGAAAAGAAGACTAGTTTTTTTTCCCCTTTTTTGTTTGTTTTTGTTTGTTTTGTTTTCTTGGTAGCCATTTAGCTCAGTCTGTAATATAGTGGCCATTTAGTAAATGCTTGTTGATGGATTGAAAAGGAGATCAAGTAGGTCTTGAGGAAGATATAGTATTTCAGTTATGCTTTAAAGGATGAGGAATTCATTAAGCAAAGAAAGTATAGAAGGATAAGATACCGCATAAAGACGAAAGTGTCAACAAAGATTCAACTTGGAGGCAATCAGAGTTAGCTCTGGAGACAATTCAATTTTGCTAGTATAAAGTAATTGGAAATGGCATTCAATACAAGGCTAAGGAAGGTCAATTTTACTAGGGTGGTGGCAGTAGGAATTTGAGAGACAATGAGTGTAATCACTTTTGCAGAGAAAAAGGCAGAACTTGGTAACTGATTACATATGAAAGGGAATTGTGGAATTCTACATAATTAGGTGAAATTGGATCAAGAAATAAATGAAGAAAGTTCTGACGGAATATTTATTCTTCAATTTTTAAGCATCTGTATGAGTTGGTGTCCTCTATCTTTATTCAACAAATTAAACAATTAACAAACATTCATTAACTGTTCACTGTGTACATGAGAATGACTAAGTAATAAGAACACAAAGACAAAAAGACTTCCTGCCAGTCTTTTACAAAAAATAAAAGAATAAATAAAGTTTTGCTTTTAAAAAACAGTTGATAATTAAAATTTATCTTGTTAGGGCATTGTTGCTGAATTTTATTATGACTTTTAAGCTCTTTCAAGATGTTACTGGCTAAAAGAAAAAGAAATCCTCAACATATGTCAATCACATGTGTCAAACTGACTAAGAAAGGTATATTTATTTCTGCAAAGCCAAACTAACCTAGCATATTTCAAATACTACAAAATCCCCCAAATGATCTATATTGTTTTACTATGAAATTTTAATATTTTAAAATATTTGCTTTTGTAAGATTTTTTTCTAATTGGTGATATGACTCTTTTTTTGATACATGTAAGGTATGGATGAAGTCTTCAACCAAAAAAGTGGCATTTTAGTAACAGGAAAAAAATTATACAAGGAGAATTTGGTTAAAAATATATAGCATTACTAAACCTCTCCTTCCCAAACACTTATTTTTATTTTCACAGAATTATACTGAAAAGGAGGTAATATGGACACATTTAAGGAAAAAATGAATGTGTATTAGAACAAAAAAGAAATTAGTTTCAACTTAAAGATGTTTCTATATATTTTTTCAGAAGATAAAATAGTACTAAATTGATCTATTCATAAAAAATGGAAAATTGGAAATAAAATGCCCAAATGCATAAAATAAATTTCCAATATTTTAGTACAAAGTAGGAAAACCAATTTATTTTATTACCTGTGATAGTCTTTTTCTTTTTTTTATTATTGCACATTATATGGTGAGTATATCTTATGGAATATTAGGGAATTTTTTCAATTATTTATGCTCATTTTATCATTTTCTAGTGATTTTCAACATGAACAGTTTGCAAAATATTGGAGAGACAGTTTATAATTGCATTTTAAAACTATAGCATTTTCTAAATTTTCTGTGTTCCAGTAATTACAGTGGTACCAAATGGACTAGTCCTTGCAAGCAAAGATATGCTATATGACACTATTGCTATTCTCAGACTATGAGGAAATAATCAACAATATGAAATTACATGCAAGGAGTAATAATTAATTGGAGTTAATCATTAAAATAAAATATTTCTATCAAAGGATACTTATTAAGCAAAATTGTATAAATATGCATTCATTATTAGAACGATACTCTTATTATATGTTGATTTGAAATCACTTGATTGTTTTAAGTTATAAATAAAAGTAGACTGAATATTTAAGTAAAATCATCATCAGCTGCTGGTAGAAAAATGCTATACGATATTGGAGCTAATGAATTTAATATAATGAATATAAAAAAGAAAGATTAACTTTTAACAAGACACAATGTTAATTGAATAGACACCATTTTTATGGATTATTGTATTGCTGAGAGTAGCTAAGTATTTCACAGTTGATCATAATAAAATATTTTTGTTACTATGTACAATATTTTCCTGATTCTACTTATTTCACTCTGCATCAGTTTGTGTATGTCTTTCCTGTTGTTTTAATCATCCTGCTTATTATTTCTTATACCACAATAGTATTCCATCACCAACATATATCACAATTTGTTCAGGTATTCCTCAATTGATGGAGATCTCCTCGAGTTCCAATTCTTAGCCACCACAAAAAGAGCTGCTACAAATATTTTTGTACAAGAAGGAGGTCTTTACCTCTTTTTTAATGATCTCTTTGGTAAGCAGACCCAGTAATGGTATTAAGGGATCAAATTAAATGCAAAGTTTCATATATCTTTGGGCATAGTTCCAAATAGTCCTTCAGAGTAGTCAGAAAAGTTCACAAGTTCACCAAAAATGTATTTGTGTCTCAATTTTGCTACATATCCAAAATTTATCATTTTATTTTACTGTGATATTGGGCAATTTGATAGGAGCGAATAGGTTCCTCAGAGATGTTTTAATTTGCATTTCTTTAATCAGGAGGGATTTAGAACTTTTTTCATGATTTCTTCATCTGAAAGGAAGGTAAGAGTTTTGTTTTTTTTAAATAATAAATATGGACAACAATTACATATGAAGCACATTCATGAGTGACTGGAAGTGTGAACAGATCATACATGGGGCACATAGGAGGAGGGTCACATGCATCAAGAGTACAAGCTAAAGTAGGAGACAATTATATCTCTGACATTGAAGAATTGATTTTATAAACTTATGATGTCATTTTTCTGATCTTTGATGGTCCAGATCTTATTATCATTTTTCTGCTGATGCCAGTGGCATATATTTTGCTTCAGAAACTCTCTTTTTCTCCCCATTGCCAGTCATCATTCTACTCTAGTGTTATTTAAATATCTTTATATTTTCAAGATATTTATTCCTTTGAGGTAGGAAAGACTATGAAGTTTTTCTAAGGGATAACTATAATACTTCATTGAAGATTTTCAACAAATGGTTCTAAGATAATTATAGATTTAGAGCTTGAAAAAAAATCTTAATGTTCATCAATCCAAAATCTTCATTTTACATATGAAGACACAGTCTTAGCAAGGTGGGGAAACAAGGCAGAGACAAGTGATATGGGAAACTCAGATTAAAATCCAGGTCTTGGGACTTTAAATCCAATGTATTTTCCATTGCATGATGTTTCTTTCTTCTTTCCCTGTAATATGTATGAGGATGAAAGAATTTAAAGAGATGTATTACATGTATTCCATGTGCTATGTATGGTAATGGCTGGGGAGAAAAAACCAAAAATCCTATACAACTTTTGATCTCACTGAACTTTTATTCTAAAACAGGGAGATAATTCATTAAAGAAAGGTAAGCTAAAGGGCTGATGAAAATGTCTGCAAATCCTAAGAGATGCAATAGTTATGTGAATTACAAATCTCAAAGATCCTCATTTTACTTAAGCATTAAAGATGAAAATGTCAGGGTACTCCAGGGCATAGATCTGAGTAAATATTATGAAAAAAGAAAATAAAAAGGAAATTGGAATGAATAATGGGGGATTCTGACTATAAAGAAAAAGAAAGAAAAAAGAAAAATCAGTAATAACAATAATTTTAAAATGCTATATGTTCTATTTTCCCTTCTCTGATCAGAAGAAAAGGAGTTGTTTACTTCAACTGCATTCACAACAATAAGAAAGAAACAGAGGTAACACTTCACAGGTATCAGATTGGTTAACATGACAGAAAAGGAAAATTACAAATATTAAAAGGGGTTGTGGAAAAATTAGGATACTTATGCATTGATAGTGGAGTTGTAAACTAGTCCAACCATTCTGGAGAACAATTTGGAACTATGCCAAAGAAGCAATAAAACTATGCATAGTCATTGACCCACAAATATCACCACTAGGTGTGTACTGCATATAAATCAAAGAAAAGGGGGAAAGGACCTATATTTACAGCAGCTCATTTTTTGCTGACAAAATAATTGGCAGCAAAAAAAAAGTAGATGCCCACACATTAGGGAATGGCTGAACAAGTTGTGGTATATGGGTTTATGATTGAGAATGAATACTATTGTGTTATAAGAAATGACAATCAGGATGGTTTCAGAGAAACTGAGAAGACTTACATGAATTGTTGCAAAGTTAAATGAGAAGAATAAGAAGAGTATTGTACACAGTAATTGCAGTATTATAAAGATGATCAACTGTGAAAGATATAGCTATGCACATCATGAAATGACCGAGGACAATTCCAAAGAATCCATAATGAAAAATGTTATCTACCTGCAGAGACCACTGATGAACTCAGTGTACAGATAGAAGTAAACTTTTTCACTTTTTAATGTATTTTCCTTTAAAAAAATTCTGACCTGCCTAATATATAAATGTACTTTGTATGAATTCACATATATAATTAATATCATACTTCTTGCCTTCTCCATTACTGCAGATTGGGAGGCATGTTAGGGAAAATTTGAAACTCAAAAATTAATGTTAAAAAAAAAGAAATGAGAAAAAAGAAGTAAAAATAAGGGGAAAGTTGAAGGACTAATGTGTTCTTCTTGCCCAGAAATCATAGTTGTGTTTTAGGGATATCCCAAGCTAGACTATGAGGGAAGGGAATGGAAGGGAAATGCTAAGGGCTTTTCTTGATACTCAAATATGCCAAATTGCATCTTTATCAAAAGTTTTGCTTAAAATTTAAGAAAACTATATCTATAGGATTTCTGAACTCTTACTGAAACCATGATAGCATTTTGGAATCACCACTTTCTTTGCCAGATGTTCAATAACTATTTCATGTAAAATTTTCAAAACCAAAACTAACTTTCAAAAATAACACAGAGTGGCTCAACATTCATATCTGCTTATTCATTTGCTTATAATGTTGTCATTTTCAGGTATGTCTGACTCTCTGTGACCACTTTTGGGGTTTTCTTGGTAAACATTGGAGTGATTTGCCATTTCTTCCTCTAGTACACTTTAGAGATGAAGAAACTAAGGTAAAATAGGATGAAGTGACTTACCCAGGGTTACATAGTAAGTATCTAAGGCCAGATTTGAACCCAAGTCTTCTTGCCTGCAGGTTGAATATATTCAATCCACTATCAATTATCTATCAGATAAAAGAAAAGGAAAAAAATGGAAGCTTAACCCTGACCCTATAAATTTGCAAGGCCCTCTAATTAGAAGTCAGAAGCTTGGTGAGAGTTGAAAGGTATTTTCCTCACTCCAAGACAAATAATGATAGATAACATTGTACAGTGTATAGAAACATTACCTTAGAGCCAAGAACAACTGACTTCAAAGTGTATACTTGAAAAATATTGTTTGAAACTAAACAGTTTGCCTAGTCACTTAGAGCTCCAGGCAACTTACTAACACTCTCTAAAGAGTTTTTAATTAGAAATTGTTTTAATTGATGAAATCACAGATCTAGACAAGAAAAATAATAACAAGAATAATCCATAAATAGTAGCCAGGCCTTGGGGAATAGTCACTGAGGCAAAAGAAAAGTAGTAGTTCAGAAGACACAATTAACCTAGAAGGTGGTCTGAGTTTACTTATGGGACAAACAGGGCAGATAAACAAAAAGATGTAAAAACTTTGATACTAGGCAGAAGCTGCATAACTCTAATTCATCAAAATATCACCAAATAACAGGGCAAAAAAGGAAAGAACGAAGCTGATGATATTTGCTTTTACCTCCACAAAGAAACTGGATCTTAGCCCAGTAGAAGAAGTACTCCATTAAATAATGTCACTAGCAGATTCAAAATTAGAAATGGGTTCCAATTGAGATGGAACTTCAAAAGCTTAAGTTGTTCTAGTAACATGGAAATAGAAGAAAGAATATAATTTCATGTAAAGAGTAACATTTTCTTCATTATTTGCATTTCTCTAATTAAATATCCTTTGTTTTAATTAATATGTATAGTAATATATTTTAGCAAAAAGAGAAAAATTGGCTGACAGTTCATGAGAACATTCTTAAGATTGGTTGTTTGATTGTCCTTCATTCTCAAAAAAAAACAAAAACCCAAAATGACATTACTAATGATGCCACACATAAATTGAATATAAGTGAGGCATATTGGCACAGTCATCATGCTCACTTTCTTATCCAAAATGATTGAAGTTCAGTGGCAAGTCAAAAGTCAAGAAGACTGGTGATGACTGACTATTTATTTGATGATTTTTACTTCTTCAAAATCTAATCAAGTTCTAAATATTCCAAGCCATTCACTTCCATTGGTTTTATGGCAATTGGAACAGACTTTCTCATCAATAATATTTCTGTTTGTGGTCTTCATGGTAGACTAGTACCTCTGGTGTGAGAGCTGAATCCTTTTCAGAGCTTCATTCCTCCTTTGGTATCCAACTGCCATCCAGCTTTCTCCTGTGGCTCCAAGAAGCTGTTGCATGCACAATGGCCTCACCCCAATAAAATTGTCTTGGAATACAGGCTATATTAAATTGAGGGTAAGCAATAGGGTTTAGATTTGAATACAGGTCCTTTTGGCTCCAGGACCAGTATTCTATCTACTGAAAAACATAAATGTCTTTTGTAATATTAAACATACTCTTCTACCATTTTTCCATAATATTTTATAGAGGAGTGTTTATCTCCATTCACTGTTGTCTCAAGTATCAACCATCTCTACTTAGCAAGAATATCAAATGTTTGTCAACTAAGGCAGTTTTCTAAACTCCTTTGGTCTCACTAAGGAAAATAGTTTATATCAGTTAAATTCCTTAAGCAATAGCTATATTTAACTTCAGTGTCTATTGCTTTATCCATTTCCCATTTGAGAGGAGTTGAAAGCTCATTTAAATGTATCACATTTATTACTAGACTTGAGAAAAAAAGTTCTATATTACTATTTAATAGGGAAATGCAATTTAAGGCAATTTAGAGGTACCATCTCCCATATATCACACTGACTAACATGACTGAAAAAAGTGGAAAATACTGGAGGAAATGTAGAAAAATTAGTACATGAATTTACTGTGGATGGAGTTGTACAAACTATTCCTATGATTCTGGAGAACAATTTGGAACTCCGCCTTAAGAGCTCTAACACAGTGCAATATCATCATTGATCATCATACAATATTGTTCTTACTATGCACAGTCCTCTCCTGAATCAGCTGAATTTCACTCTGCATCAGTTCATGTAGGTCTTTCTGGCTCTTTCTGAAATCATCCTGCTCATCATTTCTTATAGGACAATAGTATTCCATCATCATCATATGCCACAATTTGTTCAGCCATTCTCCAATTTATGGTCATCCTTTAAATGTATAGTTCTTTGCTACTGTAGAAAGAGTTGCTATAAATATTTTTTAGAAGTAGGTTTTTTCCTTTTAAAAAAATTGTTATACAGACCTAGTTATACAGACCTATACAGGCTATACCACAGGGGCACTGGCAGTAGGTGTAGCCCAACCCACAGATATGGTGAAGGTCCATTTCCAAGCCCAGGCTTGGGCAGGTGGCAGCCGGAGACACCAGGGCATGGTGGATGCCTATAAGACTATTGCCGGAGAGGAGGGGTTTAGGGGCCTATGGAAAGGAACTTTGCCCTATGTCACCCGCAATGCTATTGTCAACTGTGCTGAACTGGTGACCTGTGACCTCATCAAAGATTCCCTCCTGATCTCATGACTGATGACCTTCCATGCCATTTCACTTCAGTCTTTGGGGCCGGTTTGTGCACCACCATCATTGCCTCCCCCATGGATGTGATCAAGACTAGATACATGAACTCTGCCTCGGACCAGTATACTAGTGCTGGCCACTGTGCTCTCACCATGCTTCTGAAGGAGGGGCCCCAAGCCTTCTGCAAAGGGTTCATGCCTTCCTTCCTCTGCTTGGGCTCCTGGAATGTAGTGATATTTGTCACCTATAAGCAACTGAAACAGGCTTGATGGCAGATTGAGCTTCCCGGGAAGTGCCTTTCTGAGCCCTCTCCTGCCAGCTTTCTGACTTGTTCCCCCACCTTCCTTTTGAGTACAGGCGCCCTCACCCCATTCCACCCTATGTTTTTCCCTTTTCCTCTCCTCCCTTCCTCCACCCCTTGCCCACTTAATAATTGGTCCCATTTAATTCCTTCTCCAGCCCCCATTCTCTGCCATTGCAGCTTTACCCAGTTCTCAAGCTCCTTATGTCCAATAAAGCTAGACCAGAACCCCCCCCCCCAAAAAAAAAACCCTGAATTCAGTATTACTGAATCGAAAGGTATGAACAGTTTTATAGTCTTTTGGGTGAAGTTTGTAATTGCCATCCAGAATGGTTTGATAAGTTCGCAATTCTACCAAAAATGCATTAATTTCTCTATTTTGTCACATCCCCTCCAACATTCAGCATTTTCCATTACTATCAAATTGGCCAATCTGATAAGCATGAAATGGTAACTCAGAATTGTTTTAATTTGCATTTTTCTAATCAAGAGTAAGTTCAGCAAAAATGTAACTGTCCTTCCCTCTAGACCCAGACCACATTTTGCTTTACAACAAGAGGACCACCTAAATGCAGGGTCCCAAATGCCAGTGAGTTTGAGCAGTAGAAAGGAACTAAGGCATGAATATGCTTCTTTAAACAACAGATTGTTTCAAATTGGCCACATGAACCTTTGCTCTCCTTTCTTTTGAAAAAAAAAATTACTTTCATTAAACTGTAAGTAGCACAACTCCCACATACAAAATACCAAAGACCACCAAGAGGCATTAAGGAAAGTGATACTAAGAGGATACCACATTAGATCATCTGGGGGGAAAAGAAGCCCCCAAAATTTGAAATTATTTCCCTTGTTTTGATAAATGATGCTGATTTAACCAGGAACTTTATGCTCACCATCTTCCCTTTTTTTATTTTTTTTCCCTAAGTATAAATTGAAGCATATTTTGTCAACTTATTTTTGTCTTTTTTTTAAGTTATATTTTATTTGATCATTTCCAAGCATTATTCATTAAAGATATAGACCATTTTCTTTTCCTCCACCCTACCCCCCACCCCCCATAGCCGACGCGCAAATCCACTGGGCATTACATGTTTTCTTGATTTGAACCCATTGTCATGTTGATAATATTTGCATTAGAGTGTTCATTTAGAGTCTCTCCTCTGTCATGTCCCCTCAACCGCTGTATTCAGGCAGTTGCTTTTTCTCAGTGTTTCCACTCCCATAGTTTATCCTTTGCTTATGAATAGTGTTTTTTTCTCCTAGATCCCTGCAAATTGTTCAGGGACATTACACCGCCACTAATGGAGAAGTCCATTACATTCGATTATACCACAGTGTATTAGTCTCTGTGTACAATGTTCTCCTGGTTCTGCTCCTCTCACTCTGCATCACTTCCTGGAGGTTGTTCCAGTCCCCATGGAACTCCTCCACTTTATTATTCATTTTAGCACAATAGTATTCCATCACTAACATATAACACAATTTGCTCAGCCATTCCCCAATTGATGGGCATCCCCTCGTTTTCCAGTTTTTGGCCACCACAAAGAACACAGCTATGAATATTTTTGTACAAGTCTTTTTGTCCATTATCTCTTTGGGGTACAGACCCAGCAGTGCTATGGCTGGATCAAAGGGTAGATATTCTTTTGTTGCCCTTTGGGCATAGTTCCAAATTGCCCTCCAGAATTGTTGGATCAGTTCACAACTCCACCAGCAATGAATTAATGTCCCTACTTTGCCACATCCCCTCCAGCATTCATTACTTTCCTTTGCTGCTATGTTAGCCAATCTGCTAGGTGTGAGGTGATACCTCAGAGTTGTTTTAATTTGCATCTCTCTGATTATAAGAGATTTAGAACACTTCTTCATGTGCTTATTGATAGTTTTGATTTCTTTATCTGAGAACTGCCTATCCTTTTTGTCTTTTTTAATAAACATGGTTAATACTGAAATGATTTCACATAGTTGTTCTTTTTGTTCAGTAGTTTTCTGACTCTTTATGATCATACTTTGGGTTTTCTTGGCAAAGATATTAGAGTGGTTTACCATTTCCTTCTCCCATTCATTTTACAGATGAAGAACTGAGGTAAAAAAAAAGTTAAATGACTTTTCCAGAGTCACACAGCTAGTAAATATCTGAGGCCATATTTGAACTCAGTAAGATGGGTCTTCCTGACTTGACTTCAGGTTCTAAAAGGAACTCAACTCATCCTCTTCTTTGAGGATGTTTATATATATATGAAAATATATATACATATATCATTTAAATATTTTGAAAAATGTAAATGAAGTTCAATTTGTGCTTTTACACATTTTTAATCCATTTTTACTTATATTTTTTGTGGTGTAATAATGGAGAGAGAAAAAAGGAACCATTGGGGGAAAATGGAAGTTGAGAGCTTTGCAGTGTATGAAGCTGGAAAGGCAGTTGGTAACTGAACAAGGACTTCTCAGAAATTCTCCAGAGGAGAGGGGTCTTGTGTGCGGAGTCAAAGAAGGGAGTGGAAAGAAGGGCTGTTTCTCTGGGCCATTTTCAAGACACCTGAGGAGATTTCTGAACCTAATAGAAATCTTAACATCATGGGTTCCTGTTTAAAACATCGCTGGTTCCTCTCAAGAAAACTTAATTTTTCTGAAGACTTTCATTCCATAAACTATTGAGGTACTGGACTCCAGTCAGTAAGCAGTACTCTCCCCTTTTTCTACCTCTCCCCTGCCTACAAGAAAACCTTTTACTTCAGTAATTATATTATTTAGAAAAAGACTTAGGATGACCTACAATCCCTCTCACCTCTTCCCCTTTATTACAATCAACAATTAAATCAAGCAAGCAGTCAGATAGTAAATTCAATCTTGTTTATTTAACACCTAGCAGTAAGCCCATTGGAAGACTCCATATTGTTGCCAGTTTTCAAGAAGACATGAGGGGGAGACTTGTGAGCACCCCAAAGCAGCACATATCTGGATTGAGGTCCCATATACTTCTCCTTGTTGAGAAGATTTCTCCACCTCTCTTGAGGGCCAGCATGGGCACCAAGGGAGATTTCCATTTTGTCTCCCTCAAGTAATCCAGGGACTCTGGGAGGGGGTAGTGAGGAAGCCATTTCATCAACCCTTTCCTCATTGCCTTAAACCCTTATTTCTTAATCTAAGGAGTATGAGTCCCCCAAAATTACAGTGGTAATGGTAGTTACTAAATTTATATTTTTAAAAATCACATATTTTGGGGAAAATGTAAAGTTGTAACTAATTAAATCAAATGCCAGATATATTTCTAATTTTTATTATTCAAGTTCAGAATTAATGTTGATCATTGGCTTTACAAGTCTGACTAGACAGAGATTATTGGTTCAAAATTACTCCTTCAACAAAAAATGAAATTTTCTGTTTGCTAAAATGTAATTGGCTAAATTATGGAAACACAGAATAGTATACATGCCAGACCTTTGGGAAGGGAAAGATTTTAAAACCAAGCATGACTTAGAAAGAGCCACAAAATGTAAAATAAATAATTCTGACTACATCAAATTAAAAAGTTTTTGTACAAACAAAACCAATGTAACTAAAATCCGAAGGGAAGCAACAAATTGGGAAACAATCTCCATAAAAATAACCTCTGACAAAAGGTCTAATTACTCAAATTTACAAAGAGCTAAGCCAATTGTACAAGAAAATCAAGCCATTCTCCAATTGATAAATGGGCAAGGGACATGAATAGGCAGTTTTCAGATAAAGAAATCAAAACTATTAATAAGCACATGAAAAAGTGTTCTAAATCTGATAATCAGAGAGATGCACATCAAAACAACTCTGAGGTATCACCTCACACCTAGCAGATTGGCTAACATGACAGCAAAGAAAAGTAATGAATGCTGGAGGGGATGTGGCAAAGTAGGGACATTAATGCATTGCTGGTGGAGTTGTGAATTGATCCAACCTTTCTGGAGGGCAATTTGGAACTATGCCCAAAGGGCGATAAAAGACTGTCTGCCCTTTGATCCAGTCATAGCACTGCTGAGTTTGTTCCCCAAAGACATAATAAGGAAAAAGACTTGTACAAGAATATTCATAGCTGTGTTCTCTGTGGGTGGCAAAAAATTGGAAAATGAGGGGATGCCCTCCAATTGGGGAATGGATGAACAAATTGTGGTATATGTTGGTAATGGAACACTATTGTGCTAAAAGGAATAATAAAGTGGAGGAATTCCATGGGGACTGGAACAACCTCCAGGAAGTGATGCAGAGCAAAAGGAGCAGAACCAGGAGAACATTGTACACAGAGACTGATACACTGTGGTACAACCGAATGTAATGGACTTCTCCATTAGTGTCAATGCAATGTCCCTGAACAATCTGCAGGGATCTATGAGAAAGAACACTATCCACAAGCAGAGGACAAATTGTAGGAGTAAAAACACAAAGGAAAGGCAACTGCTTGACTACAGGGGCCAAGGGGATATGATTGGGGATGTAGACTCTATAGGAACATCCTAGTGCAAATACCAACAACATGGAAATGGGTTCGGTTCAACGACACATGTGATGCCCAGAGAAATCACGCGTCAGCTATGGGAGGAGTATTGGGGGAGGGAGGAAAAGAAAAGGATTTTTGTACCAATGAATAATGTTTGAAATTGACCAAATGAAAATGTTTAAGAAATAAAATGTAATTGCCTTAGTTTTTAAATATTATTTATTCCTTGTAATGTTCATCATCTCATAGCTTACTTCTATATTTACTTTTTATTCCTGTAATATTTACCTCTAAAAGCTAAACATTGTTTTGGAATTTGTAAAGTTAAACAATTCCCTTATCATCAGATGTTTACTAATATAGAAATTCAATAGATTTATTCTCTTGCTTGGAAATTCTATAGGTAATATGTGGAAATATGTACTCTTTTCTTTCAAGTAACATGCTTACTGAAATTTCAAATTTATTAACTTTTGAAGTTGGCATTACCTATGCATTAACCTTCACAGATGATACTATTTAGGGAATATTCTTTATTTGCTAGAAGGCTAGATTCCAGGATCGAGGAACTTAGATGATCAGCCCCTCCTCATGCCAAATCCTTTTCCCTAGAGAAACTAAAGTTTAAAGACCTTGTCCATGATGATCCCTCTCAAGCTATATGGAAATGCGTAGAATCATAGGATTAGGGTATTTTTAAAATAACAAAACAACTCTAGGATGTAGGAGCTATGCTAACATGGAAGTTCAAGAAAAAATAGGAAAAGTAAAACAAGGCAAAACTGCTAACTCCTAACCATCAAAGAAAAATGTGAATTTGTCTCATGCTCCAAAAGAATTTCTGAAAAAGAAGAAAAAGAAATTTAAAAATTATATAAGAAAGGAAGAGAAAAATGAACATTGACATATGGTGAAAGGCAACAGTTTTTTGATGAAGTAAATCAAAGCTCTTTATTGTCATACAGAAATGCTCTAAATCACTATTGATTAGAAAATTATGAATTAAAACAACTCTAAAATACCATATAACATATTTTGGCTAATATGACAGAACAAAGAAATATTAGAAGGGATGTGGGAAAACAGAGACACTAATAAACTGCTGATGGATTTGTGAACCACTTTGACCCTTGTAAAGAGCAATTTGGAACTATTCCCAAAGTGCTATAAAACCATGAATAACCTTTGACCCATAAATATGACATCTAGTTCAGTATACCAAAGAGATTTTTAAAAAAAGAAAAGAAAAAGGAATTATATGTACAAAAATATTTACAGCAGCTCTTTTTGTAGTGACAAAGAATTAAAAGTTAAGGGAATTCCCATCAATTGAGGATTGCTGAAAAAGTTGTAATGTATGATTTTGATGAAATAATAATGTGCTATAAGAAATAACAAGCAGAGCATTCTAAGAAGAAAAACCTGGGAAGAGACATATGCACTAATATAAAGTGGAATGAGCAGAACCAGGAGAACATTGTAGAGAGTAACAGCAAGCTAGTACAATTACCAACTAAAATCAATATAGTACAATTATCAACTGTAAATGACAATTATTCTCTACAATGTAGATACAATACATTTTTTAGATATGAGTTCTCCATTTATTTTATTTTATTTTATTTTTTATTTAAGTATTTTTTCCCATGGTTACATGATTCATGTTCTTTCCCTCCTCTTTACCAAACTTCCAAACCCCCAGAGTCGACAAGCAATTCCACTGGATTATACATATACTATCATTCAATACCTGTTTCCATATTATTCATTTTTGTAATACAGTAATCTTTTAAAAACCAAAACACCACATCCTGTATCCATATAAACAATTGATAAATCAAATATTTACCTTTTGTATTTCTATCCCAAGAGTTCTTTCTCTCAATATGAATAGCATTCTTTCTCATAAGTCCCTTGGGATTATCCTGGATCATTGTATTGCTATGAGTAGCAAAGTCTTTTACATTTGATCATCCCATAATGTTTCAGTTTCTTTGTACAATGTTCTCTTGGTTCTGCTCATTTCACTCAGTATCAATTTATAGAGGTCTTTACAGATGGTATGGAAATCAAGCAGCTTATTTTCCCTTATTGCATAATAGTATTCCACCATCATCATATTTCATAATTTATTCAGACATTTCCCAATGAAATGGAGGGACACTCCCTCATTCTCCAATTTTTTACCACCACAAAGAGTGCAACTATGAATATTTTTGTACAAGTTTTTTTTTTATTATTATCTTTTTTGGGTACAAACCTAGTAATGGATACAACCCATCTCCAGAGAAAGAACTGATGGAGTCTCAATGTAGAATGAACTGTTTTAAACTGTCTTTATTTTTCTTGTTTTTTTGTTCTTAAAGTCTATTTTCTTTTATGGTGTGACTAATAGGGTGACATTTTTTATGTGACTGCACATGTATAACACACAAAATTACTTGTTCTCTCAAAGAGGTGGGAAGGAATAAAGAAGGAAGGAGAGAATATATTACTCAAAAAGTTTTAGAAATTATTGTTAAAAATTATTTTACAAAAAGGTCATAAAATAATTTCCTAAAAAAGATATCAAGACCAAATAATTTTAAAAGTGAATTTTACCAAACATCTCAATATTAACTATTCAATTTTTAAAAAATTGTATTTTAAATTAATTATTTGAAATATTAGGTAAAGGAGTCCCATTAAACTCCTTTTAGGAAACAAATATTTTGCTGATATATAAGTCAGAAAGAAATAAAACAAAGGAAATCATAGATCACTTTCATTAATGAATATGAATATATATGTGCAAAACCCTAAATAAACTGAGGGCTAAGAGATAATAATATATCACAAAGATTATAATCTTTTAATTGTGATTTAATTTATTATATATCAATTAAATATAATAAACAATAATTTAAATAATAAAATTAATAATTTAAAATAATTGTGACCAAAAAGGATTTATATCAGAAATGCCAGTATACTCTAATATGAGGCAAAATAACAACATAATTGATTATAACAAAATAACAAGAAAATTCATAATTATATCAATAGATGCTGAAAAAATCTTTTGACAAAATGCAATATTTTTTCCAATTAAAGGCACTGAAGCAGGTATATATATATAGTTTTTCCCCTTAAAATGATAAGAAATATCTACCTAAAACCATGAGCAAGCATTCTCTGTTATAGGCATGAGCTAGAAGTCTTCCCAAGAAGATCTAAAGTGAATTAAAGATGCCCATTATCATGAATAATATTTAATACTGTGTTAGAAATGCTTGCAATAGCAATAAGATAAGAAAAATAAATTGAAGGAATCAGAGTGGGCAAAGAGGTAAAAAAAGCTATCTCTTTTTACAAACAAAAGGATAGTATAAGAGAAAAACCTTAGACTCAACTGAAAGTGTAGTTGAAAGTAACACTAATTTTACCTAACAAGCAGGGTATGAAAGAAACCCTCACAAATCATTAGCATTTCTACATATCACTAAGAAAATATATATCTCTTAAAAAAAGAGATAGAAAGAGATACACCATTTAAGATAACCACTGACAGGATAAAATACCTGAGTGTATACCTACTGAAACAAACCTGGAACTATATGAAGATAATTATAAAATATTTTTTAACAAATATTCAGGGGTTTTTTTAAACCCTTATCTTCCATCTTGGAATCAATACTGTGTATTGGTTCCAAGGCAAAAAAATGGTAAGAGCTTGGCAATAGGGGTTAAGTGACTTGCCCAGGGTCACACAGCTGGGAAGTGTCTGAGGCCAGATTTGAACCTAAGATCTCTTGTCTCTAGGCCTGGCTCTCAATCCACTGAGCTACCCAGCTGCCCCCTAAAGTAAGATTTTAAAGAACTGGAAAAAATGTTATTTGATCATGGGTGGGCAAAGCAAATATAGTTAAAATTACAATGCTACCAAAACTAATGTATTCACTACTATCTCAATTATTACCAAAAAATTATTTTATTGAGCTAGAAAAAGTGATAAGAAAATTCATTTGGCACATTGTGGTATATGATTGTGATGAAAAACTACTGAAACATAAGAAATTATGAGCATGTTAATTTCATAAAAAAGGAAAGAACTTCATAAAATTCTGAAAAATGAAATGAATAGAACCAAGATCAAATTATATACACCTACAGAATTAATGTTTGAAGTATAACTTCTGGAATTAGATGACCATCTCCAAAGAAAAACATGATGAATTAAAACATGAAGATCATATTTGTCAAAAATATATTTTCCAGCACTTTCAAAAATATCTTTTCTAGTGCAGGGAAGGGAGGTAGGGAAGAAGATACTTGCACATTTTAATATAACCAACATACTGATTAAAAATTACTTCATTTGGAAAATATTAAATTAAAGAAGAAAGTGGGAGAGAATAAGTAGAAAAGCTGGAATATAAAAAAGAGAAAATGAACAAGCATATCAACTGATTAAAAATGTAACATGCTTGTACTGTGAGTCACTAGTTTTGCTCCAAGGACTATGATTTTAACACCAATATTCTTAAGGAACACAATATGTGGGCGATTTATTTATAAAGTGTCTCCCTGATTTAGGTTGACTATCCCCAATGGATAGTGAAAAGTTTCATGGTAAACTTAGACAAGATTGTGACTCCTTACGAATGAGGCACAGCATAACAGGATTGCTGTAAATAATATCTTCAAGGAAATGTGTGCTTGTAATAAATAATTTCTACTAGCACAGAGCTAGAGTCTATAGTCAATAAAGGAGGTATGAGGGGAAAAGAATGAACATTTACATTGTGCTTATTATGTTCCAGGTACTGTGCTAAATTCTTTACAAATATTTTCTCATTTTAGAAGGATGTGCTATGTACATCATTGATAGATATATGGATATCAAGAGAAAGTGAGGAGACACCCATTATATTGGAAAGATTATCTGTGGCAAATATATGGATGTGTGGCATATGATGGACAAGATTGGATGGATGTTGATTTTTAGTGGTAATAAGAGTACTCACATTAGCAAATGGTTTTAGTAAGCCCTCCATATATATATTTGTTGAACTAAATTGAATTTTATATTCACAATGGATTAGCAAAATAGTCATTCTTCCTTTGTTTATACAAAATAATTAAGAACTCATTTCTGTAGGAGAAATTATGGAAAAATCTGGAATAAAGATATATCATTCCAATTTAGAATCTGTGATAAAGAAGGAAAGAAGCATATATTCTAACATGAGTCTCAGGTTTTTGGATAACAGATTTTAAAGTGATCACAGAAGGGAAAATTGAATTCAATATACTCATATTCTATAGCAGAATTCAGCTGAGGAGGGATAAAATGTTCTCAGGAACAAAATTCTGAAGGCACAAAATTGCATAAAACAAAAAAGTTGAGTAATGGAAATAAATAATTGTGTAGATTCCCAAGGATCCATTGATTTAGATTTTTAAAAGGCATACAATGAATATGAAAACAGGGACAAGGAATACAGGATACATAGAGCCATGTGGCATGACTCCCTAATAGTTTCAGGCATGATGAAAAACAAAATGAGCTAATGTGAGTACAGTTATATACTATATGTATTTTTTGTTTCTTACAGATGCATTAGGGAAAAAATGGGTCTGTGATTCCTGGTGAATATAATGATAATCAACAACGAGAGAAGGTGAAGTTGCTCATTTCCTTTTTTTTTATATTTTCTCAGCTAAGGATTGTAATCTTTGGAACAGAAAGGTGAGAACTAAAAATGGTGATAGGGAGTTTAAATGTCAATTAAAGACAGACTTTTGTAACATAGCATTTGAGTCCATGATAAGTTTAAATCACAAAAACGAGATGAACTACAGCTAAGAATACATGAAGATCTAGAAGAAATGCTTCCTAAGCGATAACAAGTATTCTTTTAAGATTGTGAAGAATGTGACAAATATTTCTCTACTGGAAAAGGCCAAGGATTATTTCTTTCTTTAATGTAGAAAGATAACATACTCTACAAACTATACCAATTGCACATGACTTCAATTGAGAGCTTTATTAAAATGTTTACTGAACATCTTGAAAGAGATAGTTAATGGCGAGAGAAAAAAGACATTGATGATCACATAAAACTTTCATGAGCTTCTAAAAAGAAGAAAAAAATACATATATATATATATGTTGCTTAAATTATTCCCATTCCTTTGTTAGGCAAGGTTATTTGACTGAAAGGTAAAGTATATTATGGAAAGAGTGCAGGTCTCAGAGTGTAAGATTTGTTTTCAAGTACCATGTCTATCAACTACTAACTATCTGATGATGGACCATTGATTTAATCAATGAATGCCCATGACTGCTCTAATGCTATACATGATATAAATTGCATATGTGCATAAGAGAGGCAGTTTCCACAAAGTAAGTTATAAAAATTGATGAAATTCCAGATCTGGATAAAGAACAAAATAAAAAACAAAACAAGAAGAAGAACAATAGAACAGACATCTATTGGGGGGTAATTCCATTCCCTTATTTTACCTAATTCTTAGCAAAGTGTTTGGCAAGTTTCTGATGTCATTTCTGTGAACATAGTAGTAAAAACAAACAAAAAAAACATAACAGATATCTATGCAGCTAGGGTCCATTAAAATTGATTGAATATATGAAACCAACATGTAGTCATGTGTGGTTCAATATGAACTAGGAAGAACTTCTTTAACAGAGTTCTCTATAAATTTATATTGACTCCATTCAATTAAATAGTTTTTATAATATATATTATTTACAAAATATATAATAATAACATAATAATTACCACATTTGCCGATGATATATATTTGAGAGATATATCGTAATATATGTGAGTCAAGATTTATAAAGTATTTCAAAAGTCTAAAACACTGAGTCAAATCAGAAAAGATTAAACTTCTTTGGCATATAGAGGTTTTTAAAGAAATTTAACTAAAAGTGGTGCAAATCATCAGTTCATCAAAAAGGGAACTGGGAATTATAGCTGAATGTAAGGTCAAAACAAGTAAACACCATGACATAGAAGTTTTAATAGCTTAATGTAATTTCAAGCTGTATTAGGAGAGGCATAGTGTCTAGAAATACCTGATGCATTTTAAGTGGTACTGTGGATAAAGCATTGGACTTGGAGTCAGGAAGACCTAAATTCAAGTTTGGTCTTCAATGTTTAATTCAATAGGTATATGACCCTGGACAAATTACTTAAGCTTTGCCTGACTTGATTTTTTCATCTATTATTATCTCTACACATCCCAAATTTGCTATGAGAATAAATTGAAATAATATTGCAAATGATTTGCAAAGGCTGATTTCCTATCTAATGACAACTATGCATCATCAATATCATTATTATAGTTGTTATAATCATATGCAACTATTGTATATTTCTCTGGTTGAACCACATGCGGAATACAGGCATATTTCTTTATTTTGTTCTTCATTTTATTGCATTTCACAGATATTCTTGTTTTTACAAATTGAATGTCAATGAGAACTGTACACTAAGCAAGTATCTTGGTGTCACTTTTCCAATTGAACATGCTCACACCAAATTTCTGTGCCCTATTTTGGTAATTTTCTCAATATTTCAAACTTTTTCATTATTAGCAATTTGTGGTGATATGTGCTTAGTGATCTAATTTTGTAATTGTTACGGGGCACATTAACAGTATATAGACAGAGAACTTAATTAATAAAGGTTGTGTGTTGTGACTGCTCCACTGACCAGATGTTCCCCTACCTCTCTCCCCTTTCTTACACTTTTCTGTTCTTTGAGACATAAAAGTATTGTAAAAAAGACAATTAATAACCCTACAAAGACATTTAAGTATTCAAGTGAAAGGAAGAGTTGATCAATGCAGCAAATTTTTTATTTGTCTTATTCAACAAATTATCAAAGTCACCTCAAGCTTCAGCCACCACCATCCTGATCAGTCAGGAACCACTCACAATGAGACAATATTCTCCATCAGCAATAAGATTATGAATCACAGAAGGCTCAGATGATTGTTAGCATTTTAGCAATATTTTTCATTAAGATTTGCACATATTTTAGACATAATATCATTGCATACTTAATGGACTACAGTATAGTGTACATATAATTTTTATATGCCCTGGAAAACTGTGACTCCCTTTACTGCATGATATGCACTCTATTACCATGGTGTGAAACCAAATCTACAATGTCTCTGAGATATGCCTGTCTTATGTTTTGTTCCAAACGCTACATTCTGGAGATGATATTGGTAAACTAGAGAAGGTTCAAAGAAGGGTGTGTAGAAAATTGAACAAACTTAAAATCATACTACATAAGACCAACTACAAAAACCAAGACTGTTTTGCCTGAACAACAGAAGACAAAGGTTTTGAGGAATAAAGGAGAGGAATCCATGATGATTTTCTTCAAACTATCCTACAGAGGGAGGTTAGATTTGATCTGCTTGGTCCTATACGGTACCTCTCACACACACACCAGGAACAAAGAAAAGAAGTAGGCAAGATTCAACTTGATAAAAGGATAGGCTTACTAATAATTATAATTATCTAAAATTGGAAAAAAATTGCCTCCAAAGGTAGTAGATTCCATGCCACTGGAGGTCTTCAAATATAAGCTGGATGAACCTTCTCATGAATGATATAGAGGCTTCTTCACAACACAGACTAAATACACTTCAAAGTCACTTATCCTCCATTCTGAACTTTACTTTCTGAGGAATTAATTCTTCTCTCAGAGATTGTCCACTTGGTGCTATATGGACAGGTTAGCAGAGTCATGTGAAATACTCAATATTTCACATTACAATAAAATTCAGTATTTATTTCCTTAATTTATAAAATGAATTTTCATTTTCCTATTTTTACAGTAATTATGAGACTATAATATTTTGTATGAAAATAAGAACATTTTCTCTTGTACGATTCATTTTATTTAGTGATTTAATTTATAAAATTTCATCTCTGAAATAATCATGTTGTTATTTGTAGCATGATGTTATATAATACCTAGGACATCATACCAATGATGGTGGAGTGAGAGGAAGATTGCTACATCAAGTAAAGATCAGAGAAAGCTTCCTGTTAGGCATAGAATTTGAACTGAATTTAAAAGAATGAGTAGAAATCTAGTGGTCCTGAGAAAATTTGGAAATATTTGTTTGAATACACTAATTGAAACCATAGCATTGGATGAGAACATGGACTAGTGTAGTTTATAGAGGAAAGAAGAGAACCAATCAAAGAGTCTTGGATCACACCCCAAATTAGTATACAAGAAGTATATAACTAAAATATAAAAGTCGTCTGATAGCTACATCCAAGTTAAGAACATAGAAGAGATTAGAAAGAAGTGGTACTTTTTTCCTCTCCCTAAATGTTAGATAAAAAGTGCCTTAGATCCTCGTACAATATTAAGACAATTTGTTCAGTGCAAAATAATCAAAATTATTACCTTCTAATATAAATATTATCTACCATACAAAACATCTGAATAATAAATCAATGAATGTTACAAAGTAAGCCAGGTTTAGATGCAGAAACCTAAAATAAAGGCAAAGGAAAAGGGTTACATATGAATGTCTTAATATTTCTTAGCTCCGGAAAGTAAAGACATATTTCTTTTCTATATTTTAATGGGAATTACATTTATTACATTTACTGTACATTTGTTAATCAAGTAGTATACTCAGGAAGAATATTTCACTTAGCATGGGAAAGATTTTTTTAATAAGATCTGTTTCTTGTCCTGCATGTAGCTGGTTGTCAAAGGTATGAAGTCTGTTTAAATAGTTAATAAAGTTGGCACAAATATAAATAACAATAATTTGCAAAAGTATGATGACATTGAAATTTTTTGCAGCAGATATTATGTAATGTCCCATGCAAACTAGGAGAAAAAGCAAATGTTTCACAGATTTGTTGGCATTAAGAGTCAATCTATAAAGGGTAAATAGGAATACAACAGGTGAAAGGGGAAGGAAGGACATTGGAAAAATATAAACAAAGGCTCAAAAGCCTAAAAGCATGCTCAAGGTTAGAAAGCTTTTCTTCAGGATATGAAATAGTATAAGAAAGCCTAGTATTACAGAGTGATGTCAGGATGAAAGACTGATAAGGGAAGGTATGAGAATAGAAGATGAACAGTGACAGGAAGAACTTTGAAAATGACAGTAATAATTCAAGTGGAGAGTGAACACCTATTTTAGAAGAATAACAATAGAGCTGTTAAAATATAAAAAAGTAAAGATATCTAAAAATTGGAAAATATTAATTGCTCATGAGTAGGCTGAGCTAATATAATAAAAATAAAATTCTACTTAATTCATTTACTTAGTTTGTGCCTTACTAATTAAACTACCAAAAGTATTTTATAAAATGAGAAAAATTAATAGCAAAATTAATCTAGAAGAATAAAATATCAAGAATACCAAGGGAATTAGTGAAGTAAAGAAAGATGGCCTAGCAATACTAAATCTGAAACTGTAAAGTGCTAATCAAAATAACCTGGTACTACCTAAGAAAAAGAATAATGAGCAGTGGAATAGACATGATGTACAATATACTGGCATAAATGACCAGAACAATTCAGTGTTTGATAAACCCAAGGATCCTAGCTTTTGGGATAAAAAACTCACTATTTTACAAAAAATTTTGGGAAAACTAGAAAATAATTTGGCAGAAACTAGATATATGCTAATGTCTCAAACCCTCTACAAAGATAAAGTCAAAATGGGTATGACTTAGTTATAAAGGAATACGATATATAAGCAAACTAGGGGAGCATAGAATAGTTTACCTGTCAGATCTATGGCAAAGAGTAGAATTTATGATCATAGATATAGAGAACATTTTGAGATGTAAAATGAATAATCTTGATTATATTAAATTAAAAACATTTTGTACAAACAAAATCAATATAACAAACTGGGAAAAATTGTACCAAATGTCTTTGATTTAATTCTAATATCTCAAATATACACAGAACTAAGTCAAATTTACAAGAACATAGGGAATTTCATATAAGAAACTTTACTAATAACTAAGAAAAAGAGTAAAATGTTTGATTTCTTTACCAAACAAATCAAATGGCAGCATACTCAAGTCAACAGTAAAGTGTTTTCTTCAGTCCCTCTGATGCACATGTGCAAGCATCTTCAAATATATTAATGGAACTCTTCCAGGCTCCCAAGTTGAAAGGCTTCACATGGATGATTAAGTAAAACTTCCATGATAGCTAGGTTCTCAAACAGACAAGAAAATAGGAAAATAAAACTTTAAAGTATGGTGAAATTATGAAAGGAGCTGTGGCTTCAACTTTGTTCATATGTGTAATTTTTCTTCTTAATAGCATCCATATGCATATCAAATATAATCACTCAATTTACTTAGATCATATGATTGATTATATGTAGTAAAAATACAAGGAAAATTGTTAAAGACTATATATAGGCTCTCTCTGTCCAAATGTCTCCTAGACCCTTCTTTATCCTTGTTATCCAAAATTTTCCTCCTGGGATGCCAGAAAGACAGTCAAGCAATCATGTCTACCTCATCCCCAGCTCCTGAAGTTTCATGGAAGATCTCAAGGGGAAAATGTTTTTCTTTGTTTTGTTTTGTCTGGGTCATTGCCTAGAATCGGTATGTAAACAGTGAAAAAAGCAAAGTTGCTACTTTACTTTATCCATGCTCCTTCTAACCCCTCATCCCCTAACCCAACAACAATCATCCTAGACTTTGGTAAGTGAAAGCAAGGGGGAAGTGTACTAGGAACATTTTTCTCTATACTTGGCTCACTAAAGACAGAATTCTCTATAGTGCTGGCCCAGTCCTGCCCATCTCCTTCTTGGGGTCCAGGCTAATCTGCTACAATATCTGACAGTGGATCCAGGTTCCATCTAGATTCCACAACCTGGTTTCACTTGTGGTCTCAGTCAATATCCATATTTTTCTTTCACCGATGCCAACGACAGCAGAGAGATGAGTACTGAAATAAGCAGCAGAACAGAATCCAAAAGCATGAAATCCTAGGCAGGAAAGCTAAGGCCCATTACTATGTGCCTCTCTAGTTCTTGAACTCCAAGAATGGCTAATAGAGATCCCAAAGCAGAAAAAAGTACTATGATTCACAAGTGAATACTCCCAAAATATAAAGATTAAATGGTGAATTTTAAAGGATATCATCTGTTCTTCCTGTCTAGCCCATTATTATAAAGAATCACAGATTGGTTGTGCTATGACCACTCACGACGATGACCTACTGCTTTCAAATTCAGAGAAAATTTTTATTTCTCCATCTCTTGTATACAAATCTAGAGTCTTAGTTGTTCACTGAAAGCAAACTAACATGTTTCATTGCCTGCAAAACAATGCCAGCAGCATAAGAGAGAGGCCCAGCATGTCACAGTTGGAAATAAAAATACAAAATTTTCAGATCCTACATCATGACAACTAAATTGGTTTTTTAAAATTTCTTTTTCTTATAAGGTTTTATATTATCTGGAAGATTTGAATTATTCTAACTATTCTAAGGACTGTTCAAACATTGTATTTCAAAAGGAAAAAGGACATGGGGATGGCCATTTTCAACAGAATTCATACTGACTGAACATGGATTATACAGTGGGAAATAGATGATATGATGTGAATCTTTTTGACATATGTGTTGTAAAGTGGAAACCACAGTGAAGTTACAGTAAAATTATCACTTACTGCTGAACACTAGTGCCACACTACTACCTGAAAGATGGTAAATATTAGGGGGAAATGGAGGGCAATAGATAGGGTTAAGATTCAGTTGAGAAAAAGGAAAAAAAAGAATAGTTACAAACTAAATCAAGCAGGTCTTATTCCTTATTCCTTATCAATACCATTAGCAGATTTTTTTCAACCTATAATCATTAAATAGAGCCAATATTTGATGGAAGCACTCCCTATAAATTATGTTCCATGCCCTCAACTAGTTTACCATCAAGTTTTGAGTGGGGCATGGGCAATTGTAAGAAATATACACATACCTTAATATAAGGCAACATGCAATAAATGTTATATAATTGGGACCTTTGAGAAAACGATACTTTGGTTTTCTTTTAAGTGGATATTGCAGTTGATTTCCTATCTCCTACAATCATGAGAAAGAAAAAGGAACTAAATTAAAAACCTTTGAGAATAAAGTTCCCAAGCCCTTCCTCTTGAATCGATGACTCCTTTCCATCTGTTTCTTAGGTATTCTCCAAACCACATTTATCTCACCATCTTCCTAGGACATGACACATCCTGTGCTCTGTTTTCTTTCCTGAAACTCAGGGAGCTTTCAGAACACTTACTTAATGAAATCAAAGACATTTTTCTTCTTTTCATATCCAATATAAAACACTTAACACCCCTGACTCCTGCTTAAAACATTTAATGTTGTATGAAATATCTCAAACAGGCATTCCCCATTGATTTCACACAATAATAATTATATGTAATCCATGTACTTTTTGTGAACTGACCAATGACAAGGTTATTCCAGTTTGCAAAATATCTTGAAAGTATTTGGGTTTATTGAATGTTCTGACAACTTTTCAATTCAATGAGTAGACAATTGTTGATGGCTTCAGCAATACTGTCTTGCTACCAAAACAATATCCAAATCCTCTTCATCATACATGTTATTGGCATATAAAAAGGATTTAATTCATGTGTGTGTTTGTGTGGTAAAGTATGAAGAGGATAGTATGAAGGAGTGGGAAGAGTATTCATTTAAGAGGTCAAATATCTGGGTTCAAATACTGTTTTGACATGAATAATAAGATCAGACAAGAACTAGTTGATGCCTCAGGTCCCTTTCAGCTCTAAATCTAAGATTTATGATATTAAGACATTTATTATTAGAAATGAAAACTGACATGGTTATCATTTTCAATGATTAAAAAAAGGAAAGTGAAGTTTCACCATGAAGAACCTATGTATTTCCCCTGAGGAAACACAATACACACAGTAAATCATTGTTAACATTGTTGACTATAATGCATGGCAATAAAACTGTGCTTTCATCAGTGTATGGAATTTCTGGATTGGAAATGCTCTCAATTGATACGGACTAAGCAAATCTCTGCCAATAGTACGGCTGGCTTTCCCATTATCACAATAGCTGGCAAATGCTAGATGGAGTCTCTGAAGCTACATTTTCCTAACTTCAAGAGTAGTTTTCTGTCCTCTCTATGATAGTATTTATATACAACATCATAGGGATTGAGACTAGAACAGTGATCTTATTGACATAGATAATTCTAGAAAGAGGAAATTTTCTCATTCTCACCTTCACTGCCCTGCCCCGAGAGTTAAACTCTCGGGGTTCTAAGCAATTTTCTAAGATTCTCCAAGATAATATAGCATGAATCTGAGGTAAGATTTGAAGCCAATACTTGCTGGACGAGTTTAGCCCTTTCTCTACCATTCTCACCTTGCTCTCAAACAACATATTAAAGGCAAAACTGTTCTGGTAGATTTGGGAGTCCTTGGTTTCCTCTAGAAGTTAATATTGTCCCTCTAACAAAAGACACTCAAAATGAACTTCCTTGGAAAAGAACAGGCTGTCTGTGATAGCGTCATTTCCATGCAGCATAACCAATGGGCGGTATGTGGTGGTGACTGGATGAAAGCATTTCAAATGTGAGGATGCTCTTAGTCTGACTGTTTCTTTTGACTACATCTGGAGTAACTCTAAAGATATACCTAACTCAGAGCACACTAGGGAGGCACTTGTTCCCAAGGCATGTGGAGAGCAGCAGGGGCGATGACGACCCGTGAAACACTTGCTCTAGCTCAAACTGCGTCCATCTGGGATGGAGATTTATTTCCTGACAGATGACAGACTATCATACGATGTTAGCCAGTCCCTAAGATCCTTTGGCTCAGCACAGGGTGGCCATATCAGTAGTCCCAGGATGAAGTTCTCAAAACCCTCTGAAGTGCTGAGAGTAATTTTTTAAACTTTAAAATGACTTCATTGCTTTGAAAGATCTAAGTGGCTTATTCTCATCTACTAGAAATTCAAACCACTCCTCATCACCTTTAAGCATACTGAACTTTCCTCACAGCTTTCTGCTTCTCTCTTTCTAGCCTGCTGTTTTCTTTGATAGTAGAATCTATCCCAGTGAAATAATGTTAAGCTCACATGGCAGACCACCCCAGAGAAGACCAGAATTGTGGAGAGAACACTAGTCCAACCTTGATGCCCAGGCCTTATTCGAACCTTCAGGGATACTCATATAATGCTATGGATTTGAATGGTTCCTATCACTCTTTTTGATTCCATAAATGGTCTCAAATCATACTGTTCAGTGGCCATGCTTATCTATTTCACACCAAGGTACTTTGGCTATGGCAAAGGAATTTTCCAATCAATCAACAGACCTTTATTATTAATTACCTTCATTTTCCTGATCCATAACCAAAAATGGCATTGTCTCTGTTCTGAAGAATTTTATATTATATAATATACACAATATCATATATTGTACATATCATAGATATACATGTATTTATACATATATATATATCATATACACAAATGCATTTTTTGAGATATTGAGGGCACTAGGACTGGCGGTACCAGCAATCGCTGCATGTTGAAGTTAGCATTTGATATAAGAGTTAAAGAAAAGCAGAGTTTATCACCAATACAGAGGTGAAAAAGAAGAATGTTCTAGGAATGGAGATGAAGAGGAAGGAACCAGTTGAAAAAATTAAAAAGACAAGTGATAGAATGTTGTGTGTGGTCATCTATAAGAAACCCAGATTGTACCTATAGATTGAAGGGGAGAAAAGAAAGGATGGAAAAGGTAATTTGGAACTAGGTTATAAAGGACTTTTAATGCCACATATAATTATATTTGATCCTTAAAGTTATAAGGAGTCACTGGAGTTTATTGAGTAGGAGAGTGATAAGATCAGCACTATGTTTTAGGAAAATCACTTTGGGAGCATTATGGAAGAGGTAAGATAAATTTCAATTTCTTATTATTTATTAATTCCTTAACTATTAATTATTTATAAATTATTACACTATAATTATTAATCAAATTATCAATTAATTAAATTAAATTTTGAATTTTAAAATTTACTGAAATAGTGTAATCTAGAGATGCTGAATGCCAGAAATCATAGTTAATGAATTGTAGTGAACAAAGGATAATGAGAAAAACATATTGTTTAAAAGCTCCTTCTTCTCCATGAAGGATCATGATTAAAGCATTCTAGTAGCATTCATTAATTTATTCATCAAGTCTTCATTGTATCCATATTACGTATTATGGAGCATTTATATATGTGTGCATGGCTCTGTGTGTGTGTGTGTGTGTGTGTGTGTGTGTGTGTGTGTGAAAGAGACAGACACAAATTGACTAACAGACAGACACACAGTGAGAAGTATGAGAAGTATATGTGTGATAGAAAGATGTATATATAGGGGAATTGCAAATATGGCTACTACCCTCAACTAGTTTTGGATCTAAGAGAGGAAATGTTTATATATATATATGTATATATATGTATATATATACATATATATACAAATTAAATTACATTCTATTTTTATGTATCTTTAAAGAAGGCATTTTCTTGAATAACAAATTTTACAATGTAACAATGCTTTGCTGTCAGAAAATGCTTTCCTATATAGCCTTAAATTAATTTTGCTATAGATTAAACTACTTCTATTTGTTTTAGCTTTATTGGAGATGAATAACAGTTGAGCTTACCATTTCCTGCTAAAGGATTCTTCAAGTAGAACACTTGAACACTTTTATTATATCATTCTTCTCTCTGCCTGGCATAAAAATAACACAGGGGCTTTTTTAAGATTTCTTTATAGCTCTTATTTATAACCTTTTTATCATCTTTTGACTATTCTTATCCCTCTGCAGGTTTTTCATATCACCATTTATTTGGGGAACTGTATTCCTTGGATTCATAGAATAATGTAGATCTTTTATCTTAAGAACACAGGGCTTATAAATCATTAACTTCCATATCAAATTCTGGAATGTGTTTAACAACCAGCTCTTTGAAAGTACATGACCTATTTTAAAGTTTAAACTATTTTTATATTTTCTTAAATATAAACAATCAGCAAAAGAGTAAATCCAATCTATTTGTAGCATTGATTCACTTCCGGTATATAAATACAACAAAATTTTAACAAGTGACTCTCAAGCTGATATGAATTCTAAGACACAGGAAGATTAAATCATTATCTCTAATCATAAGCTAGTTAGTGTCAGAAGTTTAAACTTTAGTTGAGGTTGCCTGACTTCTATTCCACCAAACAAAAAAAATATTTTTAGAAGTTCCTTTGGAAATGAGGCTTATATTAATGATTCTAAGAGGGGACGTAATACCTTAAAAAGCATCCACTGAGATCTGAGTTTAAATAGACCCATCATGTAATAACATTGCTTATTTATTCCTGGATTACACTTGGTCTTAAATAAAACTATACACAAGAATATACTGATTACTCATGGTCACATTAGTTCTTACTACTATCCCTGGACCTTTATCTGATACATCTGAATGAATTCAATCCTTCCCAGGCTGGATGTTTATGCTTTTTTTTCTCACAATCACTAACTACTATCTGTCCATATTGAATTCTCTTTATGTGATTCTGACCACAATTTATAGAATTCACTTCGATAAGCCTATCTTCCAATGTGCTGATCATCACCCCACCAATCTTTTTGTGACCTCTTAATGTAACAAGCCAACTCTAAATTCAAGTTATTGATGAAAATGTTAAATGGCACTGACCCCATGACTTCCCTCTATGGAACACTGATTTTTTGAGTGTCCCTCCTCTCCTGCAGACTGATCCATTGATAATCCCTCTGATTGTGTGTGTGTGTCCAGTCAATAATGTAGGCAAAAAAAAAAACACAAAACCCAGAGTAGTGGTTCAGAACATATTATTCTAGCTTTTTAAGGAGATGATAAGATTTTAAGATATGTATCATGTAGGGTATATTAAGATTTTTGATGAAATTGCTTACTCGGGCAGTTATGGAATGGAAATGGAAGACAGAGGTTCATTTGGAAAATCACAGAGAGCCATGAAGCTTCCTGGTGCATTCTAATGACAAGGATTCACTAAAAAAAGATGTGGATGCATGATGATGTCACTACAGTGCTGTAATCCTGTCCAGCCTAGGGATGCTGATAAGTAGAATAACTACTCTCTAACCATCTGGATCTCATTGTTTAAAAGGATAAGATATTTTATTCTTCTAGAGAGGACAACACTGGGTTAACAGGACTTCTTTTCTGTTACTGAATTATCCATGGTCCATTTTTCTTCAAGGTATTTCAAAATTACATTTTTAATTACTCTTCCATTCTTACTAGTTTTATAGGTGTGGAACTTTTCCTATCATTTTCAAAGACAAACTATACTCACACACTCACATACACAGGCACACATACACTCACACCAAGTTTAAAGTATTTTCACTAAATTAGCTGGCTAAAATCCAGTTATTAAATTGATTTAACTAGTCAAGTTGTTAAAAACTGCCAGGCTGCCATATGGATAGAGGAATAACCTTTGAGTTTTAAATCCTATAAACAAAAATGACATATGCTGTATGGCATAATAGTAAAAGAAGCTTTTTATAATGGATTTAGGGCAACAGCCCCCTATGACCCTCGGCAAGTCATTTAAAAACCCTCTAACAGCTTCCTAATCTGTAAATTGAGGGATTATAATAAATGATCTTTAAGGTTTATCCACTTCTAATGTGCTTTGTGATCTAAGATATCCATGGCCCTTTCGGCAGGATTCATTACACAAAATCATTAATCATAACTGTGATAATATCACAATAATGCATTTGTGATATGCCTAAACAATATCCCTCAATGATCAGTTATGGGCATCATTGGAAAGATTATAACTGTTCAATGGATAGAGTATTGTGAGGTGAGTTAGGAAGATCTGAGTTCAAATTTAACCTCAGATCCTTACTAGCTAAATGAGAGTAGGCAATGAACTTCTGTTCCCCTAAATTTTTTTCACTTATAAAATGCAGATTTTTATAATAGCACCAATATTTCAGAGCTTCTATAAGGATTAAAATTAACAAGTATAAAGTGCTTATTATCCCGGTGTCTAACATGTATTAGGTGCTGAATAAATGAATTGTGTAATACATTAATTAAGGCTTAATAATAAAATTAAATACTTAATAAATGCAAAACAAAACAATAAAATAATTTTCTCCTTACATAAGGTGAAAGGATATGTGAAATATGCCTTTATTTAACCTACCCTTTGAAAATATTCAATAGATGACAATTAGATAATTTTCAGCAACAAATATTTTTTATATACAGACTATTAATTGCTGAATATCTTCAAAGAAATGTTAAATTAAAATCCCATTTGAGGATCCATTTCCCTTATAATATTTCCTTACCGTGATTCAGGACAAAAGAAAATATTGAATGTGTATGTTACCTCAATTGAACAGCATGGTGAAAGGATGAGATACAATAAGTAATTCATTTCCTAGCTATTTGAAGGTGAATATGCCCATGTAGTGAACTTGCCCAGAAAAAGGACTGCCCTCAACACCACTACTTTATTAACATAAATAATTGGCCAAACCTGTCAACTCTAAGAAAATTGTTAGGCACTTTAAGAATCAGAAATAAAGAGGTATGGGTGCATTTGAAAATTGGAGGGGAAGTATAAAGCACCTGATGAGGTCATCCAATTCAAATGAAGATTATTAGTTGGTGAATTCAATTTTCTCTTCTTAGAAACAAATAAATCTTACCAAAAATAAACAAGAAATAGTTAAGAAGATGAATAGAATTCAATAGAATTTTTAAAATGTTCAATATGACAAATCTCTAGAGAAAACTGAATGAGAAAAGGAAAGAGCATACCTTTTTCTCAGTAATACCTGACACCTACATAAAAACTGACCATGTGTTAGGGCACAAAAATCTCACAATCAAATGCAAAAAAAACAAAATATTGAATTTATCCTTTTCACATAAAAATGCAATTAAAAATGCATTCACTAAAAGGTCATAGAAATACAGTTTTTAGATAACTGGAAACTAAATAATTTAATCCCAGAAAATGAGGCTAAAGAACGACGAGTGAGTAAAAGAACAAATCATAAAACTAATCAGTAATTTCATTAGAGATAATGATAAAAATGTGACAATATTCTAAAACATTTGGGATATAGAAAAAACAGTATTTAAGAGAAATTTTATATTTTGAAATGCTAACATCAATAAAAATAGAGAAAGAGTAAGTCAATGATTTGTATATGTAGCTTGAAGAAAAAAAAAACCTAGAAAAAGAGCAAATTAAAAATCTCTCCTTAAACATTGTATTATGTATCCTGAAAATCAAAAGATATTGATCAAATTTAAAGAAAATCACAGAAGTCATAAATAAAAGTATGAGTTAATTTTATGAATAATAAGCCATTAATTTAATTTTTGAAAAGGAGGAAAACCAAATTAACCTTCAAAAATAATGTGAACTAATCACCAGTGAAGAAGAGATTAAAACAAGTTTTAGAATTATATCATGCAATGATCTGCCAATGAATCTGACAATCTAAGTGAAAAGAAATAATATTTTCAGTGTTTAATTTTGTGGATCAACAGAAGAAGAAACAGAATATTTAAATAACTATCTCAGAAAAAGAATTCTGAGCAGATGCATATGAAATTGAATTCTACCAAATATTTAAAAAATAATTAATTTCAATACTTTATTAACTATTTGGAAAATGGGCAAAATAGTGCTAGCAAATTATTTTACCAATAAAATTTGGTGCAGATATCTATATTAGGAATAGTAAAAACAGAGGAAGAAAACTATAGACTGATTTCCCTAATGAATATTGATGCATGATATATGATGTTATAGTAATATACCACAAAAAATCATACACTATGACCAGGAAGGCTTTATACCTGGAATTGAGGGCTGGATCAATATTATAAAATCTATCAGCATAAATGATCTTATCAATAACAAAACCAATGAAAATTATATGATTATCTCCATAAATGCAAAAAAAAGCTTTTGAAAAAATACATCATTCATTCCTTTTTAAAACACTGAAAAGCATAAGGATAAATGGATCTTTCCTTAAAATGAAAAGTATTATCTATCTGAAACCATCAGCAAGCATTATCTATAATGGGAATAAGCTAAAAACCATCTCAGTAAGATCAGGAATGAAGCAAAGATACCCATTATCACCACTAATATTCATTATTATACTAGGGGGAAAAAAACTATAGCAAAAGCAGAAAATAAAGGAATTTAAATAGTAAATGAAGGGGGAAATTATATTCTTGTAACAGATAGATAAACTCTAAGTAGGAGCTTAGATTTTTTTTTTCCATAGGGGGTTGCTAAACATAGAGCTACAATCTCTAGTTTGAAGAATCTTCTATTCTTGGTTAATGAGCAAGTTTGTCAGGTATCATAGGACAATAGAAAGCACGCTGAACTTCATGTTGAGAGTTATGAGTTCAAGTCCTGCAACTACCATTTCCTAGTTTTCTGACTTGTGGTACATTCATTCATTTGTTGGTTTATCTGGAAAATATGAATGTATTGTGAAAAAATATTTTAGAAATCTGATAGCACTATATATATATATATATATATATATATATATATATATATGATAGAAAGTCTTTTATTCCTGAATTCTAATCCAGATTCAGATACTTATTAGCTATGTGACCCTGGCCAAGTCACTTTGCCCTATTTGCCTCTGTTTTCTCACCCATAAAATGAGCTGGAGAAGGAAATGTTAAACGACCCTAGTATCTTTGCCAGGAAAACTCCAAATGGGACAATGAAGAGCCCAATATGACTCAAAAACAACTGAATAAAATTCAGCATCATGATGATGATGTAATAGGAAGCCACTGAACCCTTTTGAGTAGAACCATAATATAAGAACTGTGAATGTGGTCTAAAGGAATGCCAATAGATAAATGAAATCAAAATTATAGCTATATATCTCGAGTAAAATTCGGTGAGGCCAGGCTTGTAATCATGAATATCTGAGTTTACATCCTGCTTCTGATACATTAAATGTATGGTTCTGAGAAAGTCATTTAACCCCTTCCCCCACTCTCAGTGCTCAAGGCAACCAAAACTAAACAGCACTGGCAAGGAGAGGTAGAGAGATTTTCTGCACCATGAAATTTATCATATTGATTAAAACACAGACACAGAAAAATCACCATCAAAATAACTGCTAGGAACTGTTCCATAGTGTCACCTTGGAACCTAAGCCTTTGCTATAGATATTCCCTTTATCCAACTAATGTTTTTAAAAAGATATATAATAGTAACATTTTATGATGATTCATATCAAAATTTCCTTCCTGAATACATAGGTGAGAATACTAGAACATGAAAGGAAAACAAGGGAAAATAAAATACTAAGAATCAGATCTAAAATTATAATCTAAAAATAAGGGAAAAGTCCTTAGAAGTAATAATCTCTCTTATATTGTAAATATATATTAAATGACTTGCCCAAGGAGCCAAAGATATTGAGTGGGAAAGTTGGTATTTTAATTTAGGTCACTCAGAATTCAGATTAATATATTTTTTACACTTGAGCAATGTAATAACTTGTTTGCTAGAATATATTTGATTTTAAGAAGAGTGGTGTAATCCCAGCTTTTTAAATTGTGAGGAAGGGTATTGAAGAGAAAAAAGATAAAAAAATTAAATTTTCAATGGTCAAAAAATTCATACACCATTTGATCTGCAAAATATAAGGCTAGATAATGAAATAAAATATTTAATTTTGAAAATAATCATTTCAAATGTGTAACAAAACAGGTTATTTTGAGTATTTAAAATAGTAATAGTAATGCACTTAAAACTTTAAAATTATACTATATTTATATTCATGTGAATATACGAATGTTTCAATAAACTTACGTGAAAAATCAAAATCATTAGTTTGAAAAACTGGATAATTTTACTTAAATGTTTTAAAGAAAAGTTATTTTTCACAATTGTTTTTAAAAGTGTTTTAAAGTGTTTATGCATTTTATAATCTCAGTTAAAGAATTATAACATATTTAATAAATTATAAGAGGTATCCATAATTGTATGAAATCATTTAGACGAACATTTTAAACTCCAATATGTGAAAGAACCTACTATATTAACATTTTAAATATAGAAGCTATAAAAAGAAATCTGCTTTCAATGTTCTGATTATATCCTGGGAAAGACAAAATATAAAAAAAAAAATAATGCAAATAAGTACTTTTTATACTAATATACCTATACATATAACAGATAATTCCATTTAATGTTTAAATAGTACCTTAAATTTAATGAAATTAAAATCTCCAAAGATCATTTAATGAGTCAATTAACTTTTATTAAGCAACTACTTCACATGACACTGTGCTAAGTAATAGGTATAAAAAGACAAAAAAGCCCTTATATTCATGGAGTTCACATTTTAATGTGAATGATAATACACCAAAAACTCTACAGAAATAGCTTTATACAAGATAAAATATTAATAATAAATAGGTAGAAAGCAATGAAATTCAGGATATTTAGGAAAATCTTCTTATAAAGATGAAATTTTAGCTGAGGCTTGAAAGAAGTCAGCGAAGCCAGTAGAGGGAGACAGGAAAGGGGATCATTCATGAGTGGGATCCAGTGAAAATATACAGAATTGGATGATGGGTGTTGAAGTGCCTTTTTCAAGAAATTTCAGAGTCCAATGTGCTGGAGCTCAAAAAACTTGGGGAGAGATTGTATTAATGTGTAAGACAAACAGAGGATGTTATATTAGATTCTGGTGGCATTTACTGAATAGTGTGGGTGGGAGTGTGAGACATGGTCAGTTCTGGGCTTTAAAAAAAAATTATTTGCCCCCCTCCTAGAGCTGACAAGCCATTCCACTGGGATATATATATATGTGTACATACATACATACATACATACATATATACATACATACATACATATGTCATTGTTAAAAACCTATTTCCATATTTTTCATGTTTGTAATAGTGTTCTGAAGCCTAAAATTCATTCATATACCCATCTAACTATGTAATCAATCATATGTTTTTCTTCTGAGTTTCAACTTCCACACTTCTTTCTCTGGATGTAGATAGCATTCTTTTTCATAAGTCCCTCGATTGTCCTGGATCTTCACATTGCTTCCAGTAAAGAAATCCATTATATTTGTTTATGCCAAAATTTTTCAGTTTCTATGTACAATGTTCTCTTGGTTCCATTTATTTCACTCTGCATCAATTCCTGGAGGTCTTTCCAATTCATCTATAAATCCTTCAGTTCATCATTCCTTCTTACAGCCCTCAGCTTTTTGAGGATGACTTCAACAGATAAGGAGAGGATATACTGTTATGAAAATAGATAGTGGTAAATCAGCAAGCTACTTCAATAATCCAGACATGAGGTTATTAGGGCCTGAACTGGGGTGGAAAGATCATAGAAGAAACTTCAAATCCCAAGTTTTGTGGATGAGAGAACTGAGGCCCAAAGGAGTAAGAATGTTGTCATTTTTCATCCTTTGTTTTTGAAGAGGACCAATGACATCATGGGATGATGCCTTGACTTGCATGTGAATAGATTTTTAAATGAAGCAGTTACACAAAGTCATCACCCTTCCTTCCAGAGTCATCAAAGTCAGTGGCAAGACAAAAGTCAGGATAACTGGTGGATTGGCTCAGGATGCATTGGGTGGCATTGGCATCTTTAATGTCTCGACCAAGTTCTAAGTGTCTCCTTCAGCCATTTGAAAAGAATTGTTTTAATCTACATATTATGTTGGGGGAAATTTTTACTTGCTTGGAGTAAACCTCCCCCTGTCAATTACCTTTTACCTGTCTGACAAGATAGTTTTACCATGGTATTCCTCTGCACATGTTATAACATATTTTGAGCTCCAGCTGAGAGTTGGATGAAAGGAAAACACTGAAAAGGGTTTAACAAGCCCTGAGAAAAGATGTATTAGTCCTACTGGAACACCCTGTGCACTCCAGTAAGATACATACAATTTAAACTGATTGCCCAGTGACAAATCAATGCTTTTCATTACTCTAACACTTTACTCCTAACAACTCTCTGAATTATAAAACAAGATTTTTTTTTTGTCATTTGAATATTGCTCAGCTTTACTGAGGAAACTGAGGCTAAGTAGTTAATTGACTTACCTAGGACATTCAATGAAAATGAAGGGAACCTAGGGTTTTAAACTCAGGTCTTACACATCTAATTTTAATGATTTTTAATTCATGCTGCTTTTACAAATGAGGCTCATATCAGGCACTTGGGAAATAAATATCAAATTTATAAATCTAAATTTAACATTTATATGTGCTTTGAAGAATAATACTTCATTAACTTAATTATGGAAGATTATTTTATTTCCTGAAAGTACTTCATTTGGGCTATATCCCCACTGTAAAAGAAAAGATTTGATCCAAATGCATTGGCAGAAACTGAAACATATCATTTACTCATAGGCAGTAATAAGTTTAATGATCATCAAGTATCTTATTTGAAACACTAATGAGCTCAGACAATTCAAGTTGTAAGGGGCTCTGATGGATGAAGGAATTTCCTGACTCTTCCATGCTGCTAACATTAGACATCAGACATAAGATAGACATTAATTGAATTACAGGTCCTCTACCATTTTCTTAAGATTTTACAAAGTATTGTGATGATTTTATATAGAAGAAAATATTAAAGAAAATTTACTCCACTAAGTCACAGTGTCAGCTAGTTAGGTGGTCCAGTGGATAGAGTGCCAAATCTGGAGTTATGAAGACTAATCTTTCTGAGTTCTGATATGGACTGCCAGTTACATGAGACCTTGGTTAAGTCATTTAAAACTATTTCTCTGTTTCTTCATCTGTAAAATTAGTTGAAGAAGGAAATTGGCTATTATCTCTACCAGAAAAATCTCAGAAGGAGTAACAAAGAGTCAAACTCAATTACTAAAAGGACTGAGCAATAACAAAAAGTCAAAGCCTATGAAAATTTGACCCTATGGTCTAAAGTATAATGACATTTGGTAGGATTTTATGATGCAAATAAATAATTTCAAAAAGTTTTGTAGAAAGGATCTTTCAATTAGGGGGAGACTATAACATATTATTTTAGGCAAATGTACACAAACATTGACAAGCTAGAATAATAAGCAAAGGTTTATGAGAGGATTACAAAATATGGCATAAAAGGATCAAATGAATATATTGTGATTGTTTAACCTGAAAGAGAAGAACTTGGGGAGACCATGATAATTATCTTATACTGGAACAGAGCCAAGATGGTGGTTTAGTAGCAGCAAAAGCTGAAACTGCTCTAACAATCTTCAAAATCAATCTTTAGAAGGTGTCTCAAAAATCGGAGTCAAAACAAGATGGAGTAAAAGTGGTCTCCCACTGAACACAACTTGAAAGGTGGGCAGAGATAGTTGATTTTCACAGAAGAAGGGGGAACCAGAAGCAAAATTACACACAAGGAAGCACTGGCTGACCACCCCACACACATACTGCATGATATTCAGAACCTGGGCACAGGCCAAATTCAAGGTGCTAGGATACAGCCTACTCCAATAAAACAGCACTTCAGACACACCCCTACAAATTCCAAGCCCTGGCACCAGCATGTAGTGAGGTCTGGAAGTCCATAGCTGGACCCTTTCAAGTCTTTGTGACTGTAGTGAAGAAAGCTCCAGGGCAAACATGCTCACAGTGTCTAACCCTACAAGTCAGCATTAAAGAAGCAACAAGCAGCTTTCAGAATTCCCAGTCCACAGGCAAAAAAAAAAAGGTTGGGAAAATGAGCAAACATAAAAAAAAAACCCAACACAACCATCAGAAATTTTCCTTGGCACGGGGGAGTTATTTTTTTTGGGGGGGCAGGGGGGTGAAGCAAACAAGAAAACCAATACGGGATGGTGAGATCCAAGGAAACAGATGCAAAAAAAAAAAACAGAAATTGGTTTCAGGCTCTGAAAGAACACAAAAAGGAATTAAAAAATCAAATAAGATAGGTAAAAGAAAAATGGGAAAAGAAAGTGAAAGTAAAAATAGCCACTTAAAAATAATAATTGATCAACTAGAAAAAGAGGATCAAAAAATCCAATGAAGTAAAAAGGGCCATGAAAAGTAAAATGGACCAAATTGAAAAAGAGGATCCAAAAGTCATGAAATAAATTGTCTTTAAAAAGTAGACAAATAGAAGCCAATGATTTCACAATAAAACAAAATCAAAAGAATGAAAAAAAAAACAAGAAAATATGAAATATCTCATTGAAAAAAAAACACTGACCAGGAAAATAGATCCAAGAGAGACAATTTAAGAATTATTAGACTATTTGAAAGTCATGATTCAAAAAGCCAAGACATCATATTATAAGAAATTATCCAAGAAAACTGCCCTGATATTCTTGAACAAGAGGGTGAAATAAAAATTGAAAGAATCCACAGGTCACTTCCAACAATATATCTCCAAATAACAACTCCAAGAAATGTTATAGCCAAGTTCAAGAACTCACAGTGCAAGCAGAAAATACTGCAAGCAACTAGAGGGGGGAAAAACAATAAAAAAGAAAAAAAAACAATTTAAGTATCATGGAGCCCCAGTCAAGATTATACACAATCTGGCAGCTTCTATACTGAAGGAACAGAAGACTTTCAATATGATATTCTGGAAGGTAAGGGAACTGGGTTTACAACCAAGAGTCATCTACTCATCAAAACTAACTATATTACTTCAGGGAAGAGTATGGTCATTTAATAAAATAGAAGATTCCCAAGCATTCCTGAATGAAAGAACAGATTTACACAGAACATCTGGTGTTCATATACAAAATTCAAGAAAAGCATAAATAGGTAAACAAGAAATTGGAAAACTTTAAGGACTTCAATAAAGTCAAATTGTCTATATTCCTACATGGAAAGATGATATCATTCCTAAAGTAGTTCCTAAAGTAATTCCTAAAGTAGTAGTTAGAAGAAGTACATATACAGAGGGGGTGGTATTAAGCTATTTAGGATGATATATTAAAAAACAAAGTAGAGCTGAAAAAATTGCACTAAAAGAAATGGGATGGGAGAAATAAAACAGGATAAATTATATCGCATAAAGAGGCATGGGGTAGGATACTGATAAAATGGAGTGGGAGGATAAAGGTGATGATGGGTAATACTTAAACCTTACTTTCAGTGGAATTGATTCAGAGAGGGAAAAACAGCCAGACTCATTTGGGTTTTAAAATACTATCTTAACCTATAAAGAAGTAGAAGGGGAATAAGAAAAGGGATCGTGGACAGGGGAGTAATACAAGGGAGAGAGAAGCTGGGGAGGGGTGATTAAAAGACCCCATAGAAAAGTAGGAGGAGACTAAGAGGTGGTGGGAAGGGGAGTAATATAAGGGAGGGGGAAGGTCAGGAGTGTTTAAAAGCAAAACACTGGTGTGGAGGAAAAGAGTGAAAGGAGTAAAGACAGGATTAAAGAAGGAAATCAAGATGGAGGGGAATACACAAATGATAATTATAACTGTTAAAGTATAAATGGGATGAATTTACCCATAAAATGGCAATGGATAGCAGAGTGCATTAAAAAAAAAAAACAGGATTCTACCAAACATTATTCACAAGAAACATATTGGAGGATGGTAGACACACACAGAGTAAAGGTAGAAGACTGAAATAGAATCTTTTGGCTTTCAAATGAGACAAATAAGACAGGAGAAGCAATCATGATCTCAGTCAAAGCTAAAGCCAAAATACTTCTCATTATAAGAGGTAAGGAAGGTAATTACTTCTTGATAAAAGGCAGTATAGACAATGAAGAAATATCAGTACTTAAAAGATATGCACAAAATGGTATAGAATCCAGATTTTACCTAGCAAGGTAATGTAATGACTATAGTTTTGGATGTGTAATCAAGAAATGTGAGTTGAAATTCAAACTCAGATACTTATTATGTAACCCTGGCCAAATCACTTACCTTATATACATCTGCTTCAGTCCCTCTCAGAGTTGTTGTGGGGAAACATATGAGATAACATTTGTAAAGTTCTTGTGCAAAATTTAACACACTATATAAATTCTAGCTAATATTAGAACTGAAAAGTGTAATTCTACTAAAAAGTACAATAATCTGCTCTGAAAAGTAGGTTTCTCTTTCTTGGAGGCCCTCAAACAAATGCTGGATATCTGCTTATCAAAATGGAAGAGACTATTTAGAGATGGTTTAAATTAGACTGTCTCTAAGGTCCCTTCAAAAACTGACATGCAATGGTCAAATGAAACCAAAGCATATTCAGGACATTTACCTGAATATATTTTCATCACAATCAAGAAAATCAGTATTAAGCATTAACTATGAGGCTGGCATTGTGCAACAATATATCAATACAAAAAATACAAACAAGCAAGGCACTAAACAGATTTAGATGGATAAATGAATGGGCAAACAAGTAAATAAATAAGTCATAAGTACAAAGTGATGAGAGACTTAGGATCTGAAGAGGATCATGAAAGCTCACGTGAAGGAGCAGAAGCTGAGCTTTGAAGGAATCTAGTAGTCTAAGGAAGAATGATGAGGAAGGAGATATGATACCCTAGGCTTGGGGGGCAACTTGTGCAAAGACATATTCAAGGATAAAGTAGTGTGCAACAACAGAAAGTAGGCTAGCTTGACTCAAGTGGGAAATACGACCAATTCAGTATGCTGGAGCAATGGCAAGCATTTAAAACCAATAAAATTGTGTTTCTTTCCAAATGTTCTATTCAAACTTTGCCCTCATTCAGAACAAACCTCCATCATAGTCATCCAAATTAGTGAGCTTTGGCCATACCTTATTCCTTTGGTTGTTCTGTTTCTTCATTATGTATTTTAAATATGTATTTTAAACAGATTAATAGATCAGTAAGTAAATCTGTGTCAGGAAGGCTATAATTCTATGCATTTGTAACCTAAATATTAATAATGAAATTAAATCTTTTCATGGGCTCTCTCTCTCTCTCTCTCTCTCTCCCCTCTCGCCCCCCTCTCTCTCTTTGCCTGTCTGTCTCTGTCTTCTCTGTCTTGGTCTCTCTGTTTTTCTCAGATCTAAATTATACTCCACTAAAATTATGTTCTGAGGGTTATCACATGGAGGGAACACTGGATTGTTGAAGGCAAAGCCAAAGCAACCAAAGCTCTGGCACATGCCACCAACCTGGAAAAGTTCTGAGGTACTGGCTGGAATGTTGAACACTGAGTTTCTCATCCAAGGACCAGTCTACCTAGTTTTGGAAAGGTTCATCAACAGAAGGGTGACCACTGAGTGATAAATTGTTTTGGCCATAGCAAATCACAAAATTGTTTAGCGAGACATGAAGCAGCTGCTATTTACATTAGTGTAGGGAGTACCTACACCAATAACATCACTTTTTCCCCTAAATTGAAGTTGAAAGCTAAAAGGAAAAAAAAAATGTGTTTCAAAATATTCAGCATTTCATTAGAACCAGCAAACATATGCAACACTTTAAAAACTTTATTATGGAGTGTTCATTCTAATTAGTAATATATTTGAAGGATAAGAAAGATTCCAGGGAACTAAGAGGAGTTCAGCTTTATTTTGATAATAAATAGTCTCATAGTCAGCAAGTTCTTAGTTCTATTTCTGAACCTGATACATATTAACTGTGTCTTATTGGGTGGAGCCAATTTAATATTTCTGGGTCACACACTCCTCATTAAGACTCTAAATTTAAAAAAAAATTAAAAATAAAGACTATAAATTGAAGAGAATACATAATGAATTACATGTATTGAGGGAATTTCCTTACCAAGAATTTCCTGTACCAATGACATCACAGAATATTTCCCTCAAAAAAGATTTCTTCCCTCCTCCCAAAAAAGATATTTTTAATTTTTGTTTTTCAAATTTTAGTCCACTTCTTCACTGATGAGAAGACCAGTCTTATGATTTTTTTGGTATCAGGAATCCCTAGATTAGGAAATCTCCTGTATCTAGGCCAATCAGTACCTTTCTGTCACCTATATCATATAGATAGATTGATAGATAGATAGATAGATAGATAGATAGATAGATAGATAGATAGATAGATAGATAGATTAGATTATTAAACTATAGTAATGTGCTACCTAGAAATTGAAGATATTAAGTAATCCATCTAGATTACAGAGCCAGCATTAATCAGGAGCAAGACATTTTATACCACTATGCCTCTTTATACTTCCATACAAGCAATTTCTTTTATTTGTAATACTTTAACCAGAAGATCCCTTCAGTGAACATAAAAAACTTTCGGTGTTAGGACTGATTAGTCATAGTTAATTGAGTCAGTTTCCCATAATAATTTACTTATTAAGACAAAAGGTACATTCAAAAGTAAATTAATTCAGCATGTGTTGTTTTTAGACTTTACTAGGCATTTGATCACGCAAAACAGTTTAAATCAAAGCTAGAATGATTATATCCTCTTCAGAAGGATTCCAGTCTCTAATTGGTGAACATAGTAAGAATAGAACTAACTATCAAGTGCTACATCCATCTTAAACATGATTTCTGGACCTACATTAATAAACTAAAATTATTTCCTTTCTGTAACATTACATCTATGTCTATATATAATTTATGGAGCCATCATTTTATTAGTATGGGATTTCTTCCACTAATATTGATCATAATCTCTTTATGTTTTTGTTGACCATTGTTATGATTTGCTGATGCTATAAAAACATGGCTATATTAATTTTTCTTTAAAAGTTATTGAAGAAAGCAAGAGGTGGCTCAGTGGATTGAGAGCCAGGACTAGAAATGGCATGTCTTGGGTTCAAATTCTGACTTCAGACACTTCCTAGCTGTGTGATCGTGGGCAAGTAACTTTACTTAGTTCTTACCACCAGGCTTCAGCCTTGGAAAAAATGAGGAAAATTTGTTTTTTTTTTTTAAGTTAATGAAGCCACTGCCAGGGAACTAAAGAGAGAGGTTGGAATACAATGTAGAATTGAAGAAAGGAAGTTTTACTCATCTGAATCAATTCAGGGTCTCCCCAGTGCATATTCTTATTTAATATCCTTCTACTACTATGACTAAGTAAACTTCCTTTTATTAAATGTTAAATTTCCTACAAGTGTTTCATTTTCTTCCAAAATCAAACGTGCAGTAAGAGGGAGCCTGACCTAATTAAAATTCTTCATACTTAATAAAATAGGTTCTCTAATGACAAGGTTTTAGTCTATTATCAGGCTAGTGTACAAAGCACAGTTCTCTTGGTAGAACTTTCACCCCTGACAGGGCATTTTGAAAATTCACTCATCTCCTTGCTACAATGAAGTGCATGAGTATGAATATGTGATACCATATTTTATTGATGTTTCTATCAATACAAAAAGGACATAAAACTTGATTTGCATAAATGCATTGAAAATTGTGTTATTAGAATTATTTTAAATAAAATTGTAAGTAAATGTATATCTATATGTAGCTATACATATATGTAGGTATGATTGATATCTAGGCAACATATGTCTAATTTACCCCATGTCCTTGCAAAAGTCGATGCCAAATAACAGCTTTGTTTTGTTTTATTTTGCTTTTTGGGAAAAACAGAGAGAAAAAAATCAACAAGCTCATAAAAAATCTTCTGAGCATCTATTCAATGTTCTACAAACTGTTGACTTTTGCAAATGCATGGTGTGGGTCTTCTAATATCTCATTTGGGGGTCAAGTTTTTTAAAAATCCACAAAATATTTTTTCATTATTTATTGATTGTTGTAATGATTTTAAATATTATTTTCCTATCCTTGCTGACTTCATTTTTAATCAGTTCACATAAATCTTTAGTGATTCTGTAATCATTATATTTATCAATTCTTAAGAAACATGTATTTCAGAAATAATTTTATCATGCTGGAAAATTTCAAAACCACCACCATCACAACCAACTACCCATAATAAGTTCTTTCTTTCTGTTACAGCTTCTGAAGTGGAAGTTTTTGTTTTCTAATAAGTATTTCTCAAATGGTAAGGAAAGTCACGAGATGGACAATTATTGGAGTTATGTCAACAATCACAAATTGGATATTGTTATTACACTGCTCTCAGCTGTGGGAAATTCTATTTAATTACCTCAATTTTATGATTGATTAGCTAATGTGTGGCATTGAGGAAACAATTTCTCTGTTCCTCAGTCAGAAGAGAAGCATTAATTAAGCTGAAGATACAAAGAAAATCATAAGATAGTCTTTGCCCTTGAGGAATTAAAAATCTAATAAGTAGCTCATATTTTTAAAAACAGTTCTAAAATATCTCTTCCAGGTGTAAAACATCAATGTTTATTTAGTCTATGTTGATTGTTACAGTACCTATAGTAACTAAACCAAATAATATAAGCCAAATAGTGCTTGCTGATAGATTGAGTATTGAAATGGGGCATTTAGTACATTTCCTCCATGGTAGGGTAATCCCCATAAAAGGGAATATTTAATTTATTAAGGGCCTTATACTTCATCATGCAGATACTCTATACAATGTTTAATGCTACATGATAAGAATGAAATAGCATTAGGATACTAACATTTAAAAATATCTATTTGTTATTCATTTGTTTTCTCAGTCTTATTTTCCTCTTTGTGACCCTTTTTGGGGTTTTCTTGGAAAAAATAGCAGAGTGGTTTGCCATTTCCTTCTTCAGCTCATTTTTCATGAATGGAAATATAGAGGAGTGTAGGAATTTTTTTTTTTTTTAGTATTAGGACTGGACATAACTTGTTCTTGTTTCTATTTAGAAGACACTGTGTAATAGTCGACCTTCATCTCCAGTTACTCTTTCTCTCATACTACCTCACAAAGTGGGCCAGCAGAGATAATTAGTGCACTCCTGCTACTCATAGATCCTCCTTTGTCCAGCATTATATTTTAACTTGTGATTTTAAGGTTCATTATCAACCTATTTCATCCCCTCAAGAATATTGTTATGAACTACCTAAATCGAGGTCCCACAGCCTCATTTCACATGGGGAACAATGTCAGGTTCATAGACTTTCTAATCTTGCCCCTCAACTTTACTTTGAAATGGTAAGTGTTCTCCACTCAGGTGATAGTTATCTTCATCTTGTCTTCATTTATATATTCATTTCACTTACCTTCACTTTAGCTTTCTGGTTGGATTCCTTGTTCCTACTCTTGGCCCACTGTATATATGTATTTATACTGTTGCCAGTGTAAAATTTTTCTTAGATATAGATCTGATCAAGCGACTTTTCTACCCAGCCAACTGTGATGGCTTCCTATTGCTTCTCAGATAAAATATAAGATACTTTTTAGATTTTGAAAGTCTTATGCAGTCTGACCTTAATTTATCTTTTCACCTTCACTGGCCATTACTCCTCCTCCCACACTGTATGACACAGAAAAATTGGTCCTCTTTTTGTTCCATAAAGCACTCTATTGGTTTTGGGAGGGCGAACTCCCATGTCAACACGGAAATCTAAAGATTCCCTTTTTTAAATGCATCTTAGGTATCATCTTCTGGGTAAAGCCTTTCATGATCTACCCTCTTGCTAGTGCTCACATTTTCCAGATGCCTTGCATTAAACTACTTTGTGTGTATGTGTGTGTATGAAGAAACTCAATATTTTAATATATCTATATGCACTAGTTTTCTCCACCATGAGAATGTAAGTTATTTGCAAGTAGGAATTGTTTGATTCTCTATATTTGGATCCCTAGGGTCCAGCAAAGTGCCTGTGATATAGTAAGTCCTTCATACATACTTGATGATTGATTAATGTTGATTTCCCCCCAATCTCCTTGACTCCTCAATTCATCAATCTCTTCAGTTTTCATTACCTAAAGATTCATTCTACCTCATGTACCCAAAAGGGTAGTTAGAGCCTTTATGTGACCATCAGTCACAATTGGGTCATTTATGCTATTTTGACTTCAGAAATTCTTTGATCCAAATGTCTTGTATTCCATCTTTTTCTCTTCCTCATTCACCCTCACCCACGCTTCCTCTTCCTCTATGTCCCTGGTTTTCCTGCCCATTTTCTGCACAGGCAAGGATTAGATATCTCATCCAATTTCCCCCCAATTATAGTTATGCATTTTTTTAATTGACTGGTTTAACTGTACTCTCCTCTATGTTCTTCACTCACTTACCACTGTCTTATTAAGGTGGTTTCTTCTTACTAACCCTTAATCCTAATCAATCTCATCAATAATCTTTCACTGCATTCTCCTGAGCTCTTGCTTCCTCATCCCTTGAGGCAGAATACACAGTACTGACTGGATCCACTAGATATTCCTGTGATTTACCTGTACTTAACTCCTATATACTCAAGATTTCTCATTGCCTTGCCAGTCCCAAACTCAGTAGATAGCCTCATGTACTACTCCACTGAGAAATTCAAGGCCAAACGTTCTCTCTTCTTCCCTATCTACTTTCCCCAAATCTTACATTTTCATGTACTTCCTTCTCTATAAAGATTTTTCTTATCCCTACTGGGTCTTTGTTTCTTTCTCTTTTCTTCTCCCTTTTTTCAACATACTATGTTACTATTGTTACTATATCTGTGTAGATGTTGTTTCTGTTCTCTAAGTGATATGATGTGTAGAGCTAGGGCTTTGGAATTAGTAAAACCAGTATTCAAATTTTGCTTCTGACATACTAGTAGTATGACGATGGACATATCTCTCTGCTCTACATATTATACTTGATCATTTACTCAGTAAAATGTGACACTAAGAACTACTCATGATATTTTAAATGCAATTCAAACAAAACAGGGTATAATGGGTTGTTCATCTCCATTATTCTAAATGAAATCTATGATTGTGACTTAAAAAAAAAGTTAAACAGTTTAATTGTTTTGAGTTTGCAATCCATGAATATCATTGGATTCATTCTTTCATAGCCTTACAGGCTTAATAATAGAGGTGAGGAAACAAGACTGATGAACCAGCCTTCAAACCATTCAAAATTACATTATTAAGTATATAGTAAAAAATAATAGTATACCAAGTGTAAGGAGCCAAGGATTTAAGGAAGGAGCTTAATGTGGGCACAGATAATAGTGAAGGCTTGAAGGAAGACATAGAAATTGTGCTAGCCATAAAGGATGTGAAAAGGGAAAAGAGTGAATGGAATGGTCAAAAAGACAACACTGAAAATAATCACAGTAAGCTGCTGGGTCCCTGAAGTACTGATAAGATTAGATTAGAAGCTTTCTCTATCACTGAATATCACCCAATGTTGGGTGAGTTGGAAGAGATGTCAGCAGCCCAATACATGCATGAAGAAATCTCTACTACAACATATCTGACAAGCTGTAACTTGAAAACTTCCAAAGAGTGAAGACTCATCATCTTTAGAAGCAGATAATTGAATTTTTGCACATATCTAATTGTTAGATATTCTTCCCTCTTGGCTCTGTGCCCCCTTATCCAGCCAAATAAGAAAAATCTAAAATCTCTTACACAATGTTTCCACTGCTTAAACATAGCTACCAAATCCCCCCCCCCTTTTTTTTCTAAAATTAATTCTCATTGGTAAAAGCTTCTCAGTCTTTCATTATAGTCATTGACCTCTTTCTCTGTTCATTCCCTTTTTTGTTACATCCTCCTTTTACTTTTCACCCTTTTTCTCCTTCTCATTCTTTCTTCCTCTCTTCCTTCTGGTTTTTCTTTCTTTTCTTTTTTTTTTAAACCCTTACCTTCTGTCTTAGAATCAGTACTGTGTATTTGTTCCAAGGCAGAAGAGTGGTAAGGGCTAGGCAATGGGGGTTAAGTGACTTACTCAGGGTCACAGAGCTAAGCAGTGTCTGAGTTCAGATTTGAACCCAGGACCTCTCATCTACAGGCCTGGCTTTCAATCCAGTGAGACACCAAACTGTTCCCATTTTCTTCTTTTTCTAAAGTAATTCACCATCTCTAAAGTATTGCATGAAAAATAGCAAGATGTAATGGAGAGAAAAATCTGTTTTGCAGTCAGCAAGATCTTCATTTGCATCCTACCTCTGATATATGCTATTTGACCTTGAAAAAATAATATATTTTTTTCAGGCTCTCAAGAATTTCTTCACTAGCCATTCCTTATACCAATGAAACTAATTTTTGGAGGAAAGAAGGAAGGAAGGGTGGGAGGAAAAAGGGAAAGAAGGAAGGTGGAAAGAGAAGGAGGGATGGAAAAGGGAGGTTTTTTTCTTCAGTTAATGTGAAACTGGCAAAATATCTTAGGTGCATTCCAAATATAAGGTTTTATACTTGTTTCTTTTCTCCAACATTTTTAGTATCACCTTTGCATGTCCTAATACAAAATGCAAATGCAGAACATTTTTCTTTTTCCCAAAGGTATTGCAAAAGAAAACCTCAGTCAACCCATGAGACAAATTATCAGTGATTCTGAAACAATGCCTTTCAAATTAATTGGATTTCATTGTTTTTTGCTTAAATGAGTTTTAGCAGAGCAATTGAGTTATCTGCATTATTCCTGCCTTTCCTAATCATATATAATGGAAATTGGCCATTTGGTAAAATGAGACCACCCTAAAGATATGAAGTGTCTTGTTTGCAAATGTATCATGAGCTGCTTTTTTCACACCAATGATGTATTTAACACAAATAGCTGGGTAGCTTACTTTTAGTCTTTGAAGTTGTAAAGTAAACAATTACAGAAAAAAGTAGAAAACTATTGCCTATATAAAAGTTGATATATTTCTGTTACACACCTTCTCTTTTTGCTATTTATATGTCTCCTGCTGTTACAGATAAATTGACTATTCAATGAATAGGGTTTTACTGAAACTTAAAGGGGAAAAGTATCTTTTAAAAGTTTTTAAATTGTTTTTTTTTTCTTTAAAGACTCAACATGGCTTCAGAAGATTTATTATGAAAAAAGAGGAGGGGGAGAAAGGAAAAAAAAACTCCTCTATTAGTCTCCAGTTAGCCAGAGTATAGGTTTGGAAAAATCACTTTTCCCCCCTCTAGAGTGAATCTCCTTCCAATCTAGCCACAATCTTATTTCATTTCACACTACTATTGCCATACCTCCCAGGGAAATTTCCATTGATTTGTTTTTGCCAGGGAAATGATAGTTTTCTCAAAGTAACAGTATATTTCCCTGGAATGTGGGAGTTCCCTGAAGCATTTTCTCTTCCCACTATATCAGTTTGTTTTGTCCTATCCTTCAAAACACTTTAAAATGATTTTAAGATTTTATTTCTTTGCTCATAAAATATATCACGTATAGATAAAATTTAATGAAAGGGTTGCACAATAACATTTCTAAATATAAATGTTTAACATGTTAATTAAAGAAGAGCAACTATTCATCAGTTTTAACATTTGTAAGGTTTTTTTTTTAATATTACATACTCAAAAAAGGTATTCCTCTGTGAGGTTGGTCATTGATTCCAGGTTCTACAATTAACAAAGAAAAATTCACTCCAATAGTATTAAACACTTTTAAGAAGTAATGCTTATTCAAATGTATACAACTGGCAAATAGCAACAGAACTTAAACTTTCAAAGATATTGTTCAAAGTAATTATTAAAGTTTATTAAGTATCCAGATTAAAAGGATTAAGGGCAAAATCCTTCAAAAGGACAAAATAATCATTTATTTCTATTCTGAATTTTACATACTTAAAAATCATCATAGATAACATTTGGTCCATGGTCCATATCATCACAGAAACAAGCAACCTACTGAGAGACAAAAAGACATTAAGCATTACAACTTATTCAACATGAAATAGTCCTAACTGGTACTTAAACAAAATAATATTTCCTGACTATCATCATCTAATTCAGTAATTATGAAGAAATGATAAAAATGAAAGCAACCTCACTATTAAAGCACAATCAAAGCACAACACATATGAGGATGGCATAACAGTAGAAAGAAAGGGGAAAACTAAGAAATGCCTGAAGGAGTTTGCAATCTGATAGGAAAGACAGAATAAGAAAGTTTGGGTTTGTATTTTTAACAATTGGGAGTTATCAAGTAGAAGACTGTGGGCCTGCAATCATGCTTTCAATCTCTGAAATAGGTGAAGTTAACCAGATTAGAGGAAAAAAGGGATATGATGATAAAAGAAGAAGGGAGGTGCGGTGCTCCATTGTAATCAAGATAGTAGAAGAGGGGGAGGCAAGAAGAAAAGCTCAGCTGATAATGAGAAATAATATCTATTCCCAGCAGGAAAAAAATAAAAATCTAAACACTTTTTCCATTTCTATTCTGAGAGAAAGTACACTATGCATGCCAGTTACCAATATGTTTTTTCTCTAAGATCTTTTTTTCTCTTCCTTCTTTTCTTGATCTTGCATTCCCACACAAATAGTTAAACAGTCCACTCTTGATTATCTGCAAAAATCTAACATGATGATAGCCTGAGGTGGTATCAGGAAGTTGTTTCAATGATATTTAACTCACAGAAAGAATAGGCAGATAATTTATTATTATTTGAGATCAGTTTTTGCCTGAAGGTTCTGTGATGTTGCTAATCTTATTGCTGCTTTTTAAAGAAGCATTTTCCTTCACTTCAATTAGAAAAAATTTAATTGGGGTTTTTAAATTTTAAAGGTCTTTAATAATAAATTCCCCACAGCATGTCTATTGCCAACCACAGCTGCCATCTCACCCAGTGCTGTTTTTAAAGTACTTTATAATTAATCACAAAATTAACTGATTTAAAAAAAAGTTTTATTTCCTAACCCATCCCAATATTGCAGCTTCTACATTTATATATAGTATTTGTGAAAGACACGATGTCAAAATGAATAACTTTTAAAAAGCACATATGGTTCTGAAGTTATTCATCTAAACCCAGTAAGAACTATGTGTTAATCTTACAAGAATGTACTGGCGGACTATCCAACTTCATCCATTCTTTTATACTTGATTCACCTGTCACAGCAGAGATAAATCTCATCTCCTTGGTGAAGGCCCATTGACTTTACACAGCATCTACCATTCTGCTGTGTAGCATAATTAAAGTACAAAGGGAAGTTTCCACTGCCCCCCCCCCCAATATCTTCCCCAAACCACTGGAAATTATTTTTTTCAGTTTCCTAAAATGTCACCATTTTGCAATTAATTTAGGCTAATAAGTAGTCCTTTTTAAAAATGCAAATATCCTGCAGAGGGACAAGTGAAACCACTGATCATTCACATGTTAATATGAAGTCATTTTATCTGCTACTTTCCTCTTAAAGTTTAGCTAGCTAAGAAGAACTGTCCTTAGGAATGAGATTTTTTTCAGAGGTAATTTGGTTTCTGATTAGCTTGTCTTCTCCAAGACATTTACATCTCACAATTGTGACTGTTTATACTCATATGGACTCTTAGAGCAACTCCAGGCTCTTAAACTAAATCTCCCCTGAGATAGATAGAGATATATAAGGATCATTGGATCCATGGATACATATGGACAGTTAGGTAGTGTCATGAATAGAGTGCTAGGCATGGAGTAAATAAGAACTGAGTTCAAATCTGTCCTCAGACACTTACTAATTTTGTGATCCTGATTAAATCACTTAACTTGGCGTGCCTCAGTTTTCTCATTTGTGAAATGATATGGAAAAGGAAATGGCTTTGCCAAGAAAATCTAATGGGGAAGGGTCAGACATGGCTGAACAACAACAAAAGCTGTTCAAAAGTCATGAGATCTCCATCTTTAGAAATCATAGCTAACACTAGGTATAGGTAAGTAGGTGGGACAGTGGATAGAACAGTTGGACTAGAGTCAATACGGCTCAGCTACCCAAATTCAAATCTTGCTTCAGATACTTATTGGCTCTGAGACCCTGGAAAAATCACTTAAAAATGTACGTTTCTGTTTCCTCTTCTGTAAACTGATCTGGAAAAGAAAATGGCAAAGAATTCCAATATCTCAGTCAAGTAAACCCCAAATGAGATTACAAGACTGAAACAACTGAATAACAACAATGACATGGGTATATAAAAACACCAATGGTCTAGCATCAAGCAAATCCTACCTCTATGCACTTTAAATGTCTTTCTGTTAGTTTAAATAATGAAGCTGATGCCTTTTTATTTGTGACCATGTTATCCTGTTACTATAGTCCTGTAAAGAGGTTCTTTTTCTTGACCAATGCAGGCCACATGTATCATTCTTCACTCCAGAAGCCTGTCTGATAGCCTTATCTGATAGCCTAGTTAATTTGGAACTGATGACTTACCTTATTTTTGTCAGTAATCCAACCTGAACTTCTACTATAATATTGAGCTCCTACCTATCTGTTGCCAGACATCAGGAATGCCAATCTCTTGACTAACTGGACCTATGCCTGTTGTTGGCTACCGCATTTTCCCATCTTTCTGTTTCAGCTGTACATTGGGGAACTCATTGAATGTCAGACATTTCCGAGGATGTTTACTAGGACTTCTCTTGCCAAGGGTATGCCTATCTGGAATCCTGCCAAATAACTACTGCCAACCCTCCTCAATACTCTACTTATATTCTCCTATTAGTCCTGGTTAGAGCCTTGTAAGATGACTGATTTAATCCCAAATTCACCCATTCTGATGTTAACTGGGTCCCCATACTGATAGTGATGTTGAAAACAATGAGGTAGGAAAGTTAATTTTGAAAAATGAGGAGGAATTAGGAAGGAAAAAGTCAGGGAGAAGACTCTAGAATGAGATTGTGGGTAATGTAAGAACCAGAGAGAAGTGAAGCTAGCAGGTGGGAGAGTTGTTCAGAAGAGAAGTTAGAGAGATAATGATGCAATGATATTTCTTATTTCTAATTCTTTTTATAGTGTTAATTTAGTGCTGTATCATCATTTGTTTCTTTTTTCCTGCCATTGTTTCATATGCAGGTCTTACTACCTTACCTAGAATGAAATCATCTTGTGGTCAGGGAGTGTCTTTTCTAACTCTCAAATATCTAACATAGTACAAAACAAATTGACTTTCATGTAGGATCAGAGGTGAAATCAGATTAAAACAGACAAATATAGCTTTGAAGGGGAAAAGAAATCACACATGGAGGACTAAATTCAATAAACTTTTATTATTAAGATAGACAACTTGCAAAGTTGATCAAGAGTTTGCTTCAGTGTTAAAAACAGGTGGAATAAAGGGCCCTTTCCGCCAAATATTAGACGTAAGTTCCTGGGGAAGTCATTTTAGTTAATATTAAGCCCCTCTTCTGTTCCAAGAACTGTGCAAAGCAGCAGAGATATTATTCTTTTTTTTTTCTTAAAGACAATCTTTGCCCTCCAGGAGCTCATAATTTAACATTTAAAGAAGGAGACAATTCATAAAAAAGATGGAGATAGTAAGGGCAAGATATGCAGTTGTACAGTCTCACTCTCTCCTACAGTATCTAGGGGCATTTAAATAGGATAGTGGATAAAATACCAGACCAAGAGTGGGAAGGACCTGGTTTTGAATCTGACCTCAGACACTTCCTAGCTGTGTGACCTTGAGCAAGTCCCTTTATAGAAGATAAGAGTTTACAAAAGAAAAAGAAATCCAGTGGAAAATAAAAAATCAAAACAATTGCCAGTGGCTTGGGATACAGTGGATGACCTTGGCTTCTTCAATGTCTGACCAAGCTCTATATGTTTCACAACACTGTTTCAGCTAGCTGTATTCATGGCTTTTTGGACAACATATTCTCTTCTGTCCCTTCAATAGGGGAAGGCATTTGGGATATAAATGACCCTAAATCACCCTACTTGGGAAACCAACAGGTTTGAGATCTTATTGGCTACCTTCAACCACATTTACTCTGGATGAGGACATAGCTTTACTAGAGTGCAGTCACCCTTGGAGCCACAGGTGAGTGTTGTATTAAAGATGAATAAGCAGTCCTACAAAGGCTCAACAAGCCCTCAGACCAGAGGTAAAAGGACAGCTGAACATAATAAGAACTTGTATCAGTTATGGGAGAAAAAGTCAGCTTAAAGAATGATAAGACATTTGCTTGAGATGAATGGGATGATGATACTTGACAACAGAATGATGAAGGCAAACCTGCTCAGAACTTATTTTGTTCTTATTTTTGTGCAAAGGAGAATGAGTTTTTACACTGGAGCTGACAGAACCAAAATAACTATCAGAGAGGTGATGGTCAAAATAGGTAAGGATAAAGTTAAAAACAAAATGAAACAACAACAAAAAAAAAACAAAGTAAATTAAAGTTGTCCTTGATGAATTCAAGTCACTTATCCTATATTAAGTATATCCTGGAAGATGTGATGTCTGTGATTATGTCAATGAAATTTAGAAATATATCAAAAGATTAAAAAAAAGTAATTAACCTGAATATTTGTGATAAAAGGAAGAAAGTAAGCACAGAATGAAACAACCATTTGTTACGTACTTATTTTGTAGGAGACATTGTGATGGGCTGTGGTGGATACAAATAAAAACAAAATAAATATAGTCCCTGCCTTCAAGGTGCTTACATTTCAACAGGAGAAGAGAATATATAAAAAGAAGACTTAAAATTGGGGGAAAAGTAGAAGAAGGAAGGTAGGGACAAGGTCAGAAAGTAGCAGAACCAAAAAAGAGAAAGAGAATGCAAAGAACATTCTACAAACCAGTAAACATGACATGCATCTTTGGGAAAATTCTAAAAAGGGGCATTAAAGTCATGGTTGGCAAATATTGAGAAAGGTCAGCATTAATAATAAAAAGTCAGCATGACTTCATCAAAACAATTCATTTCAGATTAATTCCATTTCCTTTTCTCATGGGATTACTAAACAATTCAGTATAGGAAATGCTGTCTGTATAGTTTACACGGATTTTCCAAAAGCTTTTGGTAATGTATCTTCTACTATTTTAGTAGGGGAGATAGGGAAATATGGACTAAATGATAACAAAATTTGAATGATTCAAATCTGGCTGGACTGTCAGACTTAAAGAGGAGTTGTTAATGACTTATTTTCAATATACCTGAAGATCTTCAATAAAGTATCCCAGGGTACTATAGCTCTGAAATATTTACCATTTTTAATAGTTTATATAAAGGTATAAATTATTTGCTCTGCAAAATATCAGAGGACATAAGTCTTTGATGAATGAATAATGCACTGGATTTTAGTCAGGATCCAGAAGGATCTTAACAGGTTGAAGTATTTAATCTAAAAAAATAAATACATGGAGAATAAATGTAAAGTTTTACTGCCAATTGTTTTTAATCATGTATAACTCTCCATGACCTCATTTGGAGTATTCATGGCAAAGATACTGGAATGGTTTCCCATTTCCATCTCCAGATCATTTTAAAGATGAGGCAACTGAGGCAAATTGGGTTAAGTGATAGGGTCACATGCCTAATTTTTCATGAAAAATCTGAGGCCAGATATGAACTCCATAAGATCAGTCTTCCTCACTCCAGGCTCTGTACTCTATCCACTGCATCACCTAACTGCCCTTAGATACAAAAATCAATTCCACCAACATAAGATGGGGGAGGCAAGGATAGATAACTGTTTATAGGATAGACATGAAAAGTACCTTGGGGATTTTAATGAACTACAAGCTCCATGTGAGCTATTGTAGCAGTCACAAAAAGGTAATGGCCTAGGAGGAACACTGACTCTAGGAACAAGGAAGTAATAATTGTGAATTTCAAAACTACTCAGCCCTATTCAGACCATTCTTTAGAAGATAGGATTTAGCTATTTCCTGATCAATAACAATAGAGATACTTGGAACAACAGAATCAGGTCTTGGAAACTACAATCTCCACCCTACTCAGGGTAACAAGATTAGGAAGGGCTGCAGCAAAAGTCAAGATTTAATTATTTGAGAATATGGCCTTCAACAGACATGTGCAAAAAGGACAGACCTTTGGGCGGTCCTAGGTCAAGCTAGAGCCACCATTGGCACATGTGAGAGACAGGAAGTGAGGTAGAGGACAGCTCAGGAGTTCTGGGGAACTTCCTGTGTGGAGGAAAAATTGTTGGAGCCTGGTGCTTGGAGTGGAGGAGCCCACAGACTGTTTCTCCATTTTGGTCACGTGAGTGATAGAGATTGATCTCTTTCTTTGCCTTGGCTATCCAGGGCTTTGGGCCTGCTTTGGTTCATCCTAAGCAGAGTGGGTATTTAAGCCCTATTTCCTTCTCTCCCCTTTCCCTTTCTCTTTCTCTCCCTCTAATACTTTCTTCCTCCTGTTTGTAATTAAAACACCATAAAAATTGGCAGCCAACTTGAGTGTTTCATTTAGGAATTACATAGCTGAATTTCTTGGCGACCTTAAATAAATCTATATCAGTCTTTTAAGGTGATTTCCTTATCACATAATTCCATTGTATTCCACTCTTTCAGACTTCATGGAGTATGGAGTTCAGTTTTGGCTACCATGACTCATGAAAAAAAGCATTAATAGGGTAGCTAAGTAGCTTAATGGATTGAGAGCCAGGCCTAAAGACAGAAGGTCCTGATTTCAAATCTAGCCTCAGACACTTTCTACCTGTTTAACCCTGGCCAAGTCATTTAATCCCTATTACCTGGCCCTTACCACACTTCTGCCTTGAAAACAACACATAGTATTGATTCTAAAACAGAAGATAAAGTTTTTAAAAAAGAAAAGAAAAAAATTCATAAACTGAAGAATGTCCTAAGGAGGGTGATCAGGTTAGTCAAAAATCTTCAGTTTGTGATATGAAGTATTAGTCTAAAGGACTGGACTGGGCATGATTAGTCTGAAGAAAAGAAAATTCAATTCATCACACATTGCCTGTGCTGAAGTATTTAAAGGGCTGTCCTGCAGAGAAGAGAATAGGCTTGTTCTGTTTGGCTCCAGAAAACAGAACCAGAAGCAATGGGAGACACTGTAAAACAGTAAAATCGTAAGGGAATATTTTCTGACAATTAAGAGCTGTCCAAAAGTGAAATATCATGCTTTGAGGAGGTAGCTCCCTCCTTCTCCCACTGGAGATTTTCAAGTGGATGCTAAATAACTACTTATTGAATATATTTTCATGAGGATACGTTCCCATATAGTTTGGACTAGATGGTCACCAAGAAAGACCCTTTTCAACTCTCAAATTCTCTAATTCTGTCATAATGGGTTTAGAGTTGGAAGGTAGCTGAGAATCCATGTAACTCACTCCCAATATCTTAGAGATAAGGAAACCGAGGTTCACATGTGTTAAAGCACTTGCCCTAGGATATGAGATGAGTACGTTTCAGAAAGAGGAGCTAGGTTTTCCAGTCTGCAGGTATGGCACTCTATCCACCTCCACATGAGGAAATATTCAGGAGTGACATAAAAGGTGTTCAGGGATCAGTACATAGTTCTGTTGTTGTAATGGGACTACTACAAGCTAATCATATATTCCAGAGATATGCAGTCACTTCCTTTTATTGCTCACTTTCTGCTTACAAGTGTCACTGCCCAGCAGTAAGAATTTGGGATCAGCGGTGATGATTTTGGCTTGATATGCTGTAGGGATGCAATGCTTGAGTGGATTCTCAGTCAAAATGTGTACAATTAAGACCCCAAACTGAAACTTAACATGGAAAGATTTCTCAAAACAGTAGAATTTTTTAAAGAAATCTGAGAAGCAGCATCTGTTCACCTCAGCCCTGAAGCATCTTGTATGATGGATAGAATTTTAAATAGTGAATAAATAAATGCTCATGGTGAATTGGACTGTGCCTTGGCCTATAAATAGGCACTATCATTGTCCTTAAGAAAGAAATGTGCCCTAAGCAATCCATTTTCTTCTAAGTTGGCAATCTTCCTAAATGTACCAGATACTACCTTGGCAGATCACATTTCCCTTACTTTGCCCCTTCCCACCTCAGATTTGGCAGGAAATGAACTGTATTTTATACACATAAGGTATTTAAAAAGGTAGAGACATAGTTAGATCCCACATAGAGGGTGTGTAGCCAAATAATGATTATGCTTCCAGCTTATTCTGTGACCCAGATGATCATCTTCAAGTTGAATGGGAGATAGGGAGGATTGAAAAAAAGCATGCACAGAATTGGAACCTATGAAATGAAAAAATAGATAACCTCTAGTCAGAGAGAAGAGATTAAAAATAACTATCAGCTTTGCCTTATTTCCTTCTATTTTCCAAAAGTTCTCACTGATTATAATTATGAATAAAATAACAATATGACCATGATGTGAGATTATATCAGTCTGGAAAATAACAGGCCACAATTCCTTGGAGGTGGAGGGCCTTCAGCTGTAATTTAAAGAAATGGATTTGGAAGAGCATGCAGGTAAAGCGAGGTCATTCCAAATATTTCAAGGCAGTTTCCAGGCAGCAAAGGCTCAAAGGCAAAAGGAAAAGGAACAGAATAAAAGGGCAAAAATACCAAGAAATTCAGACTTGCATTCAACAAATATTTGCTAAATTCTAGAGTATTTGAAAAGTATATCTTGTCTTTGGCTTTCTAAATATAGTCACATTGAAGCTGTACAAAGTAGATGAAATGGCCCTATGTGAACCAAACCCTGAAGTGCACATATTTTATAAATTATCAAGTCTAATTAAGTCATAAATTTTGATCTTGTAAAGATTCCAGAGTAGCTATATAATATGTTCTTAACAGGTAATAAGAGGACTCGTGCACTAGCTTAATTTACAAACGTTCTTTGGAGTTTCAGGCTTATTGCCTCACATCTAGACTATAGCAGTCACCTCCCCACCCCCCACAGGCCAGCTTGCCAGCATGGATAACATACTACAACAATTTAATTGAGAAATCACAGGAATATATTTGTAATGAATCAACTAGATTAAATTCTCCAAATATCTGTTAAGTTCCTACTACGTTCAAGGCAGTCTGCTAGACTCTGTTTACAAAAAAAAAAAAATACAAATGCATTCCATGTTGTCGAGAAAATAACATTCTGCTGAGATTCTTCAGGGTACACAGAAACATAGCTTTTATTTTTTTCCCATCATCTAACAACTAGGTATGTAATACACGCTATTATCCCTAGGTCTAACAGGTGTCCTATTTTATGTTCCCCTAATTAATTTATGCGTCAATCCTTTACTTCTAAATCATGTATCCATTTTGACTTTTTGCTGGTATATAGTGTGAGGCAGGGGTCCCCAAACTTTTTACACAGGGGGGTCAGACCATTGGAGGGCTGGACTATAAATACCTAACCCTAACCGGGCAGCAGTATACACATTGTGGAATCCCCTCCCCCAGATGTCTCTCGCCGTTGTGCAGCCACATAATCCTTTGCACAGTGCCTCATTCTCATTTAGTTACTCTCAGAACAAGGTTCCACACAAAGGATTATGTCACCGGAAGTAGTACTGTACATGAGCAACAGCACGCTTTGTGGCATCGCCACATACAGTGCTCCTCTCTCTGACCACCAATGAAAGAGATACCCCTTCTGGAAGTGCAGTGGGGGCCAGATACATGGCCTCAGGGGGCTGCATGTCATTTGGGGACTATATTATAGATGTATGTATGCATGTATGTGAATACACTTATAAAGGAAGCTAGATAGCACAAAAAATGTTTTGCCTAGAATCAAGAAGACTCAAGTTCAAATCTTACCTTGAATACTTACTAGGTATATGATCCTAGCCAGGTCATTTACCCCTGTTTGCCTCAGTTTCCTCATCTGTAAAATTAACTAAAGAAAGAAAAGCTAAGCCAATTCAGCATCTTTGCCAAGGAAACTCCAAGTGGAGTCACACATAGACAGACATGACTGAAAATGACTGAACAACAATATATACATATAGATAAATGTGATATAATAGACTGGTATATTATATATGTGTATGTATAATTTTTCCATATCTAGATGCCTGTCAGGTGAATGGTATTATGAATTTGATTTAATTAAATCTTAGGGTAATACATTAGATAACAAATCTTTGATTTGTGAATTAAAAAACCCAAACACATAATTCTTACTGAATATCAATCAGCCTTTCAGAAAGCATGCTTTAAATACGTGACTGACACTCTCAGAGGCATTAGGGATAAAGTCATAGAAAAAATACTCATTTGCAATCAGCTTACATTCTGATGGGGGAGAGAAATGTGAGACAATCATATAAGTATTTAGGAGTAAGTGTAAGGAGAATTAATGCAAATAAATACAAGCTAGTTAGAAGGAAGTTTAGGAGGAGGGAACAAGTACTTGTGGAGACCAAGAAATCCTTCACGTAGAAGTTCATTCATGAGTTAGGCTTTGAAAGAATAAAGAATAAAGTCATTCCAAGCAAAGACTCCCAAAAGACAGAGTTGGGCTGGGTTGTAAAGGTTTTTAAAACTTTTTTCAATTGTTAAGAAGTCTATTACCATAGACTTTTACAATCTTACTATTAATTCTTGGTGGATCAGGGATCAAGTTCAATTTCTAGCTCTTTGTGAAGGACTTTTAAAGTTAAACAGAAAACATTATATGGCATCCAATGTGCCATTGGGAATCAACTTAGATTATTGAGTGGAAGAGTGATCTTATCAGATCTGTGTCCTTAAAAATGGCACTTGGGACTGCTGTATAGAAGACAGCCAGGGGAGTAGGAAGAAACAATGCACAGAGAACAACTGGAACCATTGTAATAACATAGGCAAAGAGATAATGAAGTCCTGAAATAAGGGAGTGGCTGTTTGAATAAAGAGAAAAGGGATGTGGAGGTAGACATGTTGAGATGTGGCAACTGATTAGATAACCAAGGCATGAGGGAATCTAGCAAGAAAACGTGCCCTTTAGTCTCATGATGAGGTTCGTATGTCATAACTATTATTTTTTTACTATTTTAGCCCATAGACTAGGACTAGAAAAATTAATAAAATGACAGATTTGAATGGTACTTCAGTCATAAAAGACTAACAGATGGTGAAGATCAGGAATAGAGGTTAGTTATTTTGTATAGCAAATGCATCAACAATTATTCACTGAGTAGCTATTATAATACAAGTCCACATTTATACAACACTTTATGGTTTGGAAAGCACTCTACATACATTAGCTCATTTGATCAGCAGACTACAGTGGAAAGAAAGTGGGATTTGGAGTCAGAGGTCCTGGGTTCAAATTGCAGTTCAACCTCACTATGTTTGTAAATAGTGGACAAGGCACTTATCCACTTGGGCCTCACTTAACACATCTGTAAAATGGAGGGTTGGATTAAATGATCTCGAAATTCTCTTTTAGACAATCTAAATCTAGGATTTTATCAGTCTATTGAGGCAGACAATAAAAACAATATATAAATTCACAGATGAAGAAGCTGAGGTTGAAAAATGAAAACTGACTCAAGTAAGGTAACAAGTTTGGAACTGAAAGACTAGGGATGAAAGTAGGACCTCAGATTCCAGATTCTAGATTTTCCTATTACCTCACCATATTACATTACCATATGTCCTGCACTGTTCTAAAACATAACCAAGATATAGTAATAATAATAATATAACTTGAAATAATAGCTTTACCTTAAGATGCTCAATTGGTTAGTCAGCAAGCATTTATTAAGTACTGGATGTGTGCCAGGCACTATGACAAATGCTGGGAATATAAATCATAAGCAAGATAAAAAATAGTTCCTCTCCTCAAGAATCTTGAATTATATGGACAAACAACACATCAAAAACCTAATGGGGAAGTTTAAAATCTAGATGTGGAAGTAATACCAACCAAGTAACAATAGTTAAAAATATATGAGAGTAAATAGTCAAGAATTAAATGATGTGGCACTGTGATTTACCAGATAACTCAAAATATAACTAAACTTGCATTTTCTTATTTTTTCCTATATTGTCAATGAATATTTTACTCAATTCATAGTAACAGAGTACAAGTGGTAGAAGATATTGTGATCGTCCTCAAAAGATAAATGTCTTTCCTTAGGCTGAAGCATTTGGATCCAAGTCTAATTGCTTTTAATGTCCTAATCATTTTTCTCTTTACCCTGATGTTCTGTACTGGACTCAGGATCAGCTCCCCCAGGACCTTCTAACGTTATGAAGGCTCTCACATTCATCTGAGGAAATATTCTTCCCCAAACCCCAATTTTTCATTAACTGTTGATTTCCTTTCCTATTTATTTAGTACAGATTTTCTAAATATATGGACTATATTACCATTTGGCAAACATTACATGTTGTAAAAGATGCATTGTTCATATTTTGTCAGTATTTCTGGAAGATACTACTCTCCTAGCATAATTTACCACCTATGTGAAAGTGACTTCCAATTTTCTAGCCTCTTCCTCTCCTCTAACTCAAACTCAAATTTCTCACTCCCCTTACAATTTTCTACCTGGGATTTTTTTATTGTGACTTTGAATCAGTTTTCCAAAAGAAAAGTTTCACTTTTGATCCTGGACTGAATAACTCACCTTTCTATCTCCATTAATAGTAGGACCAAATTTTAAGAGAATTGCTTGAGACACTTAGAAATTAATACACTTGCTTGGAGTCAGATATCTAGGTTCTTTCTGTTAGAGGTAGGTCTTAAAATCAGGTCTGCCTTGACTTTCAGCCAGCTCACTATCAGCTGCACTGATTTCACTGAGCATATCACAACCAAATTAATCTTTTAAAATATCACTTTCATTATTTCTTATTTATGCTCTTAAAACTTCATTTCCTACTTACAAGCTTTTAAAACTGCTCTAGGCCAAGGTTCTAAATAATATCATAGGATTCCAGTATAATTGAAATTACTTAAAAGAATGAATATTTTTTATGTTAATGTTTACTTGATACTTTAAACTTAAGACCAAGAATTGTATTCAACAGGCATTTAATAAAACTTGGATGAATGGAATATGTGAGACAATGGAAGTTGTTGCTAAATGTATGCTGACTTCTTGTGAATAGTAAGGATTACCTAATATTCTCAGTCATTACTGGTATAATTGATAAATGAACATTTAATAAGAAAACATACCAAGTACTCTACAAATTGGTGTTGGAAATGCAAAGACAAAAGTGGTAAAAGTCCCAGGTCCCAAGAGGCATGTATGGTCTAAATGAGGAAGATAGTATTTGCACATTAAGGTATATGCAAAATAGAGAGACTATGAGGGTGGGAGAGGCTCTAGCAATTGTAGGAATTGGGGAAGGATTCAAGTAATTGAGACAACCATTCTGGAGAGTGATTTGGAGCTATACCCAAAGGACCATCAAACTGTGCATATCTTTGAACCCATTGATATTACGAGGTTGGTATCCCATCCCAAAGAGATAAAAGATAAATGGGAAATCATCTACTTGTAAAAATATATATTTAGAGCAGTTCTTTTTATGGGGCAAAGAACTGGAAATTAAAGGGATATCCATCATTTGGGAAACAGCTGACAAGTTGTGGTATATGATTATAATGAAACACTATTGTGCTCTAAGAAATGATAAAAAAGAAAATCACAAAAAACATGGAAAGACACATGAAGTGGAAAATAAGTGAAGTCTGCAGAACCAGGAGAAATTTGTAACACACATTGAGAGCAATGATGTACTATGATCAACCATGAATGCCTTAACTTTTTCCAGCAATGCAAGAATCTGGGACAATTCCAAGGAACTAATGAGGAACCATAGAAGAAGAACCACCATAGAAGAAATCGAAGGTATCTGAATGCAGACTGAAGCATACCATTTTTCAGTTTATTTCCTCCATGAACTTTTCTCTACTGTAAGCACTAAAATTGCTTCATAATGTGAGGAACATAGAAATATGTAATGTGTGATAACACATGTGTAACCTATATCATATTATCTATAGTTTTGGGAAGGAGGAGGCTTGGGAGGAAGGGAGAGAACATGGATCCCAAAAGATCAGAAAATAATTATTAATAACTATATCAATGTCTAATCTGGAAAGTTAAATAAAAAAGAAAGAATCATGTAGAAAATGACACAAGCAGAGTCTTAAAGAAAACTAAGGATTCTGAAGGGGATAAGAATTTATTAAGTGCCTATTATGTAGTAGAAAATGTTATCATTTTTACAAATATTATCTTATTTGATCTTTGGAACAATTCGAGGAGAGAGGTGTTATTATCTACATTTTATAGATGAGGAAACAAAAGGCAAGTGATTTTCCCAGTGTCAAACAGCTAGTAAAGATATGAGGTAAAATTTGTACTCAAGTCTTCCTGTCTTCATGCCATCATTCTTCATCCCACCCCCAAGATTCCCTTCATTTTTCTGACTCAAATGCAATCCAACTCTAGCTTTTGCCTCCCTTTAAAACTTTCCCTGCTTCTCTGTAATCTTTCCCACTAATGAAGTGATATTTTTTCTTCACCTTTCCTGAGATTTGTCATCTCTTTAATAAATTATACAATCTTCAATTCTATTTGACAAACATATATGATGAGTCTGCTATATAGATGATGTTATGCTAGTATAGAACATGCAAAGAAAAATTGAAATGTATTCCTTTCATCACAAGTTTACATTTTATGGGAGATGGTGGTAGTGGTGGTGAATGAATGAATGCACTTCAGGCACATAGGGATGGATAATAAAATAATAAAAGAGAGGTTATTCTTGCCCTCAAGGATTTTACATCTTAATTAAAGGGGACAATACACATAGGGTAGTAGTGGCCAGGAAGGATGTTTTAGCCTGGGAAATCATAGGGATACCCATTGGAGCCATTAATTGAAAAGGGAAAATCAGTTGACTCATCATCTTTTAGAGGCAATTGTGTGAATTTGATGGCTGTTGTAACAGCAGAAGGAGGAAAGTGGTTGGTGGGGACATGAGATTGGCACGTTGGTTATGAACATTAAACTACAGAAGGTAGATGTTTCATGATAAAACTCAAGTGACAGAAACCACATAGATATGATGAGCATTCACTAATCAGGTTGAACAAATACAAAAGAATCAATGATGTGGCAGCATGGCACTGTACTTTCTAGGATATAGCTGTCAGCATCCCAGAATATAACAACAAACAGACATAATTCAAGTTAAATACATAAAGGGAAGCACAACAATTAGGGAAAGCGCATGAGGGCAGGCTATATTCCATAGAGAAAGTAGCTTAGGCTAAAAATTGAAGAAAAATATGAATTTTGATAGCCAGAATAAGGATGGAATATATTCCAGGAATGTAAGAAAACTATGTAAATGTGCAGAGGTGGTAGATGGAAGGTTGAGCTTGGAGAATAGTTCAGTGTCCAATTTTACTATAACATAGATTTAGTAAAGGAGGATAGCATGAGATAAGGCAATAAATTAATAAGAGCAAACATTAGGCAATGTTGAATGCTGAAAGGATTTAATATTTTAACTGAGAAGAAAAAGAGTATCACTGACAATTTCTGAGGGCTGGATAATATATTTACTTTATACTCTATAAATATACATTTTTCATCTTATCACATGATGTATAAGATTTATGATATATTAACATAAAGATATAATGCTAGAATAAGGATGGTTATACTAGAATATCTACAAATCACATCCATATAAATCTGAATTTAATAAAATTTAAATTTAGGTCAACATAAAAATAAAGAAAACAAAATTTTAAACTTTTGATTTCCTAAATAATCTTCATTCCTACAAACCCACTGACACTAACTTCCAAATAATTCATGCATTTGTTGTTTTAATATGAAGTTTACAAGTTATTTATAAAATTCCAAACATTATAAAAATATTACAAAGAACAAAAAGAAAGTCCAATTATACAAATAACTAGCTTTCCACTGCCAAAATCTAATAACTTCTTGATCTGATTTAATGAAAATTGCATCCTTTAAAAGGTATAAACACCAATGAGGTTCATTTGGATTTGACTCTAGCTATTAGGGAAGAAACAGACACTGTAAAATGTAAATAGAAATTATATGAATCTTAGAGGGAAGTTAATATTCCTTCCTAGAATCCACGATAAAGAATAGGAAATTCAGCCATAGTCAGATATGCATCCTAGATTTTTGGAAAGCAGATTTCAAAGGGTTTAGAACAAGGATTGTTAGGATCTGATGAATGATAATTTTTCAGGAAAGTTAACATAGTATATGAACTGAAGCAGAGAGAAGTTGAACCAGGAGAACACTGTATACAGTGAAAGCAAAAATACTGTAAGATGAACAACTGTAAGTGACTTAGCTATTCTCAGCAATACAATGATCAAAAATACAAATAAACAAGCAAACAAACCCAAATAACTCAACATTTAAAAAAAAAAAAGGGTCATCTACTTCCAGAGAAAGAACTGGTGTAATCTGAATCCAGACCAAAGCAAGACTTTTTAAAAACTTTCTTAATTTTCTTTTCTTTGTTTTCTTTCATAAAAGGATTTATATAGAAAAATGATTTTCAAGATTGCACATATGATATCCATAGGCAGGCAAAGGAAGGAAGGGAGAGATTTTGAGACTCATCTGTTGTTTAAAGTGTTGAAAAAGTATCTTTACATGTAATTGGGTGAACTTTTAATTAAATAAATTTTTTAAAAGTCAGACAAGGAAACATAGGGAACTCTCAATGCATAATCAAAAATAAAGCTGTTAAAGGGCAAAATGGAATCTGTCTAGAAAGAGTGATTCAGGTGAACAATGGCTCACTAATTTTATACATCTTTATTCAAACATATACATACATAAATATATACTTCTATGTATATAAAATGTATACATATGTTCCTTCTATATTCTGTGTATGTGTGTATACACATGACAGAATGATGGGTAGATAATGAAGGATGAATATTATATTATGGAATAATTAAGCAAAATTATTATCAGGACTAAAGCTTAAAATGAGGTGAGCATAGCAACAAAAAGTAAGAACCATGAAAAGAGGGTGGAAAAAGTTATACATGCAAAAAGGAGAGTTAAAAAAAGGACAGGATCATTGCTTTGGGGTACATGTGACACTAATTACTGACAACAGAGAGAAAAGGTAAAGCTGCTTAAGTCTTACTTTTCTTTGAATTTCCCTGCCAAGGAGAATAATGTTTAGATGGAATTGAATAGGAAAAAAAATTGGACAATAAGTAATTGATCTCCAAGAAGAGTAAGGAGGTAGTAATTAAACACCCATTTTTTCTTGACCAGTTCAAGTTATCTGGCCTTTAAATCTTTGGCTATTGAAAGAATTGGCACATTTGATTGTTGAGCCATTGTGAGTTGTATATCATAAAAATAGAAAAATGCTGAACATTTGGGGAAGGGGAAAGGCTCCAGTTTTCAAAAACAGAGGACAATTACATTCATAAAAGAGAGGCCAGAATTTGGTTACAATCTCTGAGAAAATTCTAAAACATATTATTAAGGAATTGTTAGTGACCATATAGGAAAGTTAATAGAATATTTTGTTGTCTTTGATGTTTTATTTATTTTAATTAATTAATTAATTAAGAATATTTGTCTATGGTGATATGATTCATATTCTTTCTCTCCCATCTTCCCTCCCCTCTCTCAGAGCTGACAAGCAATTCCACTGGGTTACCCATGTATCATTGTTCAAAATCTTATTCTATAGTATTAATATTTGGAATACAGTGATCATTGAAAGCCAAAATCCCTAATCATGTACCCATTGAACCATGTGATCAATCATATATTTTTCTTCTACATTTCTACTCCCACAGTTCTTTCTCTGGATATGGACAGCATTCTTTTCCCTAGGTCTCTTGGGATTGTCCTGGATCATTGCACTTCTACTAGTAAAAAAAGTCCATTACATTTGATTATGCCAGAGTGTATAAGTCTCTGTGTACAATGTTCTCCTGTTTTTTAGTTAATAGAATTTAAAATAATTCACAAATATAAAATAATTGAGTGGATTTTGAACTTATTGAATGTTTGATTTTTGACCATTCATCACTGAGGTGTTATAAATTGGGAGTATGTCTTGTGAAGAGTTAGAATCTTTAATTTTTATGAATGACTAGGCTATAGGTATCCATGCATATTTATCAAATTTGTAGATGACTCAAATATTAGGAAATCTAACATTGAATAAAAGAGTGAGAAACAATAGATTTTGGAAAGGTTGAATATAATATTAAATTAAAAAATATAAAAATAAATAATTTTTTATTTATTATATATATTTTATATATATTTATATATATTATATAATAATTATTTATTAATAAATAAAAAACAAAAAAACAAAGGCTTTAACTTGGGATAAAAAAGCAATTTCATTACTACAATATAGGGGAGGTAGATATTGCAGGATAGCATTTTTCAGTAAAAAGATTTGGAAGTTTTAATGAATATGTCAGCAGAATCAGTTAGCTGTGTAATGTGGTAGAATTGATAAGTTTTTTTCCCATCTTAATAGAGGATTTTTAATTTTCTTTTTAAAAAATGATTTGTATAGGAGGGACTAGGTTTGGATCAACATATCATACCCTACACCAAGATAAACTCAGAATGGGTGAATGACTTGAATATAAAGACAGAAACTATAAGTAAATTAGGTGAACACAGAATAGTATACATGTCAGATCTTTGGGAAAGGAAAGATTTTAAAACCAAGCAAGACTTAGAAAAAGTCACAAAATGTAAAATAAATAATTTTGATTACATCAAACTAAAAAGGTTTTTGTAAAAACAAAACCAATGCAACCAAAATTCGAAGGAAAGCAACAAATTAGGAAACAATCTTCATAAGAAAAACCTTCTGACAAAGGTCTAATTACTCAAATTTATAAAGAACTAAATCAATTGTATAAAAAATCAAGCCATTCTCTAATTGATAAATGGGCAAAGGACATGAATAGGCAATTTTCAGTTAAAGAAATCAAAACCAACAATAAGCACATAAAATGTGTTCTAAATCTATTATAATCAGAGAGATACAAATCAAAACAACTTTGAGCTATCACTTCACACCTAGCAGATTGGTCAACATGACAGCAACAGAAAATAATGAATGCTGGAGGGGATGTGGAAACGTTGGGGCATTAATGCATTGCTGGTGGAGTTATGAATTTATTCAACCATTCTGGATGGCAATTTAGAACTATGTCCAAAGGGTGATAAAAGACTGTCTGCCCTTTGATCCAGCCATAGCCCTGCTGGGTTTATACCCCAAAGAGATAATACAGAAAAAAGACTTGTACAAGAATATTCATAGTAGCGTTCTTTGTGATGGCAAAAAAAAAAAACAACTGGAAAATGAAGGGATGCCCTTCAATTGGGGAATGGCTGAACAAATTGTGGTATATGTTGGTGATGGAATACTATTGTGCTCAAAGGAATAATACACTGGAAGAATTCCATAGGAACTGGAATGACCTCCAGGAATTGTTACAGAATGAAAAGAGCAGAATCAGGAGAACAATGTACACAGAGACTGATACACTGTGGTACAATCAAATGCAACGTTAGTGGCAATACAGTGATCCTGAACAACTCAGAGGGATCTATGAGAAAGAACACTATCTACATTCAGAGTAAAAACTGTGGGAGTAGAAACACAGAAGAAAAACAACTGCTTGATTACATGGGTAGAGGAGGATATGATTGGGGATATAGACACGAAAGGAACATCCTAGTGCAAACATAAACATGGAAATCAGTTCTGATCAAGGACATGTGTAATACCCAGTGGAATTATGCATCAGCTCCAGGAAACGTGGGGTGAGGGGAGGGTGGGAAAGAATATGATTCTTGTAAGCAAGGAATAATGTTCTAAATTGACTAAATAAAATAAAAATAAAAATTAAGAAATGATTTTACTTTCTTTAAACCTCAAGAAATTTACACTGAACAGAAGAGGAAACAATAAAAGCTCTTCCAGCTGCTAAGCCCTCTGAACAAATTTTCTTAGTTTTTGAGGATTATTGAAGCTGTTTTACTACAGGTGTTTTTCAATTTGGTTATTTTTTTCACTTTGTCCTTTGGTGTGACTGATCCTGTTTCATTGTGGTAAATAATTGTGTAAATTCCTAGTAACCACTGTGATAGTTCTAACAGTGAGTGAAGGGTACTCTTTCAGAGCTACAATATTCCAAAGACTATAATAATAGTTATTCTGAAAAAGTACATATTTGCAAATACAGCAAAAGAGACCAACGAAATACAGGTAAATGGCACAATATTCAACACCTGATTCAGAGAACAACTCAAAAGACAGGGACTTGTTTAATGTAGCTTCATGCAGTCAGGATCAGATGTTCCTCAGTCCTCCAGTGTGTCAACTGATGTACACATAATATTTATTGTCATAAAAACAATCCAAAATTATTGCTTATTCCAAGTAATCTGCATACTGCTCTCATGATTACGTAATACGTACATTTTCATTCACTCATTCATCTAAAGTATGTTTCTTTTTTTATTTTTTCTTTTTTTTTTCAAAGTATGTATCTAATGGCAAATTTCTATTAGTTTGGTCCTCAAAATATATTGAGTTATCCAATAGCTAGATTCATCACCACTTTGGGGCATTTCCAGGGAAACTAAATAAGAAATGGATTATCCATTTTTGCTCATTTGCTTTTTCAGTACTTTGGAATCTCTATACCCTAAGATATTTGCAAAAAACATAATAGCAGATACAAGATGAAATGAGTATGTATTTACATTCTTACTAAAGAGTTTCTCAGTAACTAATGAAGGAAACATTGTATGCTGTATCCCACCTTTAAGGGATCAAAATACTTCTAATTTTTTTTCTGCTTACATTTTTTTTACTATAGAAACAATGGCATAATTTGTACACATAGAGGCAAGCATATACATATTATTCACTAGCTTCTAAAATGACCCAAGCACGCACAAAAGAACATTTGAACTGCAGTTTATAATTAAAACACACATTTGTCCCCCATTATTATCCTAAAAATTGAATCTTCTATGCAACTTTATAAGATAATTCACCTTGAGGTAGAAAATAAGCATACTAAAAATATAGCCTTAAGCTAAATCATGAGCATCTCAATAGGAAGAAATTTTAATTATTATAAATACCTTTATTGCTATTATAAATAATGAAACAGGTTTATCTCTATTTAAAAGCCATTAAATGTTATATCCTTGAGATTGCTTATTTCATAGTATCAGAGAGATTCATTTTAATGACAACAGTACAAATATTGCATTTAGGAAATATTTTAAAATGCTTTCCATCCCCCGCCCTTGTGTTCTAGCAGATGCTGGCATCTTAGAGTGTGTAAAAAATGAATTATCAGACTCTATTCTGTCACAAGCACATAGTCAATAATTTCCACTAAATTCCTCCTGTGACTAGTATAACAAACTATTAATGCCTGCAGCTGGTGTTTTCCTCTCTGTGCTGAGGCAGTTAAAAAGTATAAATGATTAAAAGGCTAATCAATACAATCTGCATAATCAATAGGATTCTAGGATACCACATGGGAAAGGGTAAGCCTTACTATTTGCAGTCCATATTTAAAGAGGAGAAAAGAGAGAGCACAAAAGCCTTGACCTCTGTTGAGCAAGCTGCAAATCGTATGAATAGAAAATGACTGATCTGATCTGCTTTCAGCCTTTCGTGTGTTCACTCTCTCACTCTATATTGACAGTGATCTGGTGAGACTGGGATACGGTTCTTTTAGGTTGGAGAGTAAAACATCTTTCAGCTAGAAGGATACTTCAGAGGCCATTTAGCACAGCCTTGGACGTAGCTACACGAAGAAAGGCTAGAGTCAGGAACAATTTGTGGTTCCAGTAACAGTGAGCAAAGATTTTATTTTACTATCTGGGGACTGTGCTGACCTAAGCAACCCTGAAAGACAAATAGTAATTGAATGCTTCATCCACCAAAATGCACTTGATAAATAAGTGTGGAATTTTAATGCATTGAAATGATCATTAAGACAGCACAGAGAAATAATTAAGAATTTTGAAACAACAATTTGAACACACAATAATAGCAATATCTCGCATTTGTGTAGCACTTTAAGGTTTGAAAAGTACTTTAAAATGCTTACTTAATTCTCACAATAACCTTGAATCAGTGGTATAATTATTATCCCTATTTTAAAAATGAGAAAACTGAGGTTTTCAGAGATGAAATGATTTCCTTAGTACCACACAGCTAATAAGTGTTTGAAGCTGAACTTTAATGGTGGTTTTCCTGACAGCAAGACCAACTATGTTCAATTGTGTGCCATAGTTTCCTCTATAAATGTTTCCCCATTTGTGCCTTCTCTTAACCCCTCTCCCTACCCCTTACTACCTACTGAGATCTTACCATGTTCCAAGAAATTGTCCTTGATTCCTCCAATCTCAGAAAGTACTTTCTACTTCTCTTACTGCATTTATTTCTACTCTAGAATTATTTTAAGATTTGTAAGTACATTTGTATATTTGTGTATCAGGCACATCCTTTCTTCTAAGTATCATATCTAATGAATTAAGAAACCACTGATGGTGATAACTGGTATTTATATGGTGGCTTAGAGTTAGTTACCAGTTTAGAAGATATCATTTGAACCTCAAAAACCCTACAAGGTAAATGCTACAGCGCTATCCATATAACTCAGTCAATCTTTGATTTCATCAGTGTGAGTTTTCCCTCAAATAATGCTAATTATGATTCATTTGCCTATACAATTAAATGTGATTTTTCAAGCAAGTAATCCTGTAAGAAACAATGGGATCCAGGATCATGCTCCCATGACATTACAACAGATGTCAACACTAGCAGATCAATTATTTAATAATTATCCCTACATTTATTTAATCACATATTTTACAACATTTGTCCAGAGTAATTCCTTTCTTCTAAAAATATTCCAGCCTATTCCCACCCACACACACTTCTCCCAATTATGCTTTGGGTAATCCCCAAACTCAATTCTTAATAGACCATGTTACTCTGTGACTCAGTCCACCAGCATCACCACAAGAATATTGATATTTGAAAATTGTGACTTCATTTCATAAAGAATCTGGGGTCATTAAAATAAGTTTACACTTTCAATTTCAGTTTCCTAAAGGAAACTCCAAAATCCTACTTTGGTACTTCTGTTCAGTTCTAGGCTTAGCTCATCGCCCACTTCTTCATGAATTATTTTTATGTTTTCTAATTAATAATATGTAATGTTTTGCATGACATGAATTCTTCATCCACTTAGTTTTCTCTCTGTAGCTAGTTATACCTGTTTTAATGACTATGGATCTCAGTATCTGTAATTTTATATGTAATTTTATATGTACATTTATATGGCATAATGTAATTAGCACAATATTATCGGTAAACCTAAGTATCTGGAGCTATGTGAATATGTGTTTCTACATAATATCAAATATGAATCAATATGTTAGTCAATATTTGTGGAAATATGTGTATTCATACATATATTTGTATAAAATATATTTAGAGAGAAAGAGCCAGATGGAGACGAAAGGAAAGAAAAAGAGAGGGAAAAAGAGAAAGAGTGGGAAACAGAGAAGTTCTCATCTTGCAGTCTCTATTGGAACTCCTTTCTGACAATGGGGAATAGAATTTCTTCATACTTATTATCAAAGGGCTGTAAAAATTATGGTATCTTTTTCAAGTAATTTCATATATTTTTTCCTAATGGCAGGTGGATGTTGAAGGAAAGCATTTAGAAAATATTTTGTTCCACTGAGATAATATATTTTTAAATGATCAACATGTAATAAGCATGGTACCATGTTGCATTGTCTATATATTTGAGTTAATTCTTTGATGAAAGAGATATGGTCTACTGGGAAGTAAACTTTAAAAAGTTGCTTGCCTGTTTCTTCCTAATTTTCTCATTAAGGATGCCCTTGATGCATATGTAGATTATTCTCATAAAACATTTTATAGTAATGGAACAGTAGACATGTGGGTTGGCAGTCAGTGCAATTTTAGTCTTCCTTTTTTTGTGGTAATAATAAAAAAAAGTCTGAGAATGTGCCCATGCTTCTGTAACCTCCCTACTTATAAATAATTTGGGAAATGATCCAGTAATTCCCTCAAAAATGTGTCACCTTCAGCACAGTAATTCTCCATGTACATCTGGTCTAGTCTTGTTGCTTTACACATCTTTGCTTTCTTTGATGCCATTGCCACTTCTCAAAAAGTACATCTGGGACTATGGTGTTAAAGCCTGAATGTGATGTTTCCACTGTCCCCCACAGCAAAAAGTGTTTGCTACAAAAATATTTGTGGATCATTTCCATTGAATATATTTTTATACTCATTTCATTTTTGCCGTGAAATAAATATTCTTGGGATTAATTTTGATTAGTTGGGTCTTTTGCCAAGCTTTCCTTAAAATAATTTTTCTTTCCACTACTTTTTGCTAGAAGTGATACTGCAGGGGGCAGCTGGGTAGCTCAGTGGCTTGAGAGCCAGGCCTAGAGATGGGAGGTCCTAGGTTCAAATTTGGCCTTAGACACTTTCTAACTCTGTAACCCTGGGCAAGTCACTTGACCCCCATTGCCTAGCCCTTACCACTCTTCTGCCTTGGAACCAATACCCAGCATTGATTCCAAGATGGAAGATAAGGATTATAATAAATAAAAAGAAGATACACTGCTCACTTTCTACTCTCCTTTTCTGAATCATTTTATAACCAAGTTTATTTTCTAAAGAAGCATCACCCTGAATTGCAAATTATCTCAGTTGGGTGCAATAATAATAGCTAAAACTTATATAGCACTTACTGTGTGTTTAATACAGATAATTACTTTAAAATTAACTCATTTGGAAAACAAAACAAAACAAGACAAAAGACATATACTAGTAATGAACAAAAAATTAACTCATTTGATGCCCAAAGCAACTCTGACAAGTACATAAATTATTATTTATATTTTACAGTTGAAGAAAATGAGTCAAATGTAGTCAAACAGATTTGCCCAGGGTCACAGTGTCTGAGGTCATATTTGAAGTCAGGTCTTCCTGACTATAGAACTAATATCCCTAGTATTCTACTCACTGTAATACATATCAAGTGTTTTTTTTTTTTAATTTGAGTTGTTTTCATTTCTTTATTATTATACCTGATTTATATTACTTTAATGTATTTACAGAATTGTTATAATGAGTGTCAATATCTTTTCCTCCATTTCCTTTGCATTCTTCAGTTTTAATTCATTTTTATAATATAGATCACATTGTAGTAGCTTTGTTTGGATACTTGTTTTTTTCATTCATATACTTTTCATTTCCTCCTCTCCTGCTTCTCTTCCTCCTCAGCTATTACTTGGGTCTTTCCTTATACAAATCCTAGGGGTTTTTGTCTCAAAGATAATATTGATGATGTATCCTTTTGAAGCTTTTGTATAATCTAAATTGTTTTGTTTCTCTCAAGTGTTTTATCTGAACCATAGTTTGGAATATATTTTTTCTCTGTCCTTAACTATGCTTTTCCTTTGTATTGAAGTTTCTAAGTATCGAGGTTTTGTTTTCTTTTAAATTTGAAGGGCCTTCTTGAATTCTTCACATAATTCTTCTACCTCATCAGCTTCTGCAACAGATATTGGCACATAAGTAGAAATAATTTTCAGGGTGTTCTCCCAAAATCCTTATAATGAACAATGCAAAAATAGTTCTTCAAATGTCCCAAGAAATTGCTCCTTTAGGTAAATGACCACACCGATTATAACAACTTCTTTATTTACCTGTCTAAAGGGAATATATGAGCCATCCATTCACTCAACTATATATATATATATATATATATTTCCCCCCCTTAGGAGACATCCGGAAAGTAGCAAATAAAGGTCATTATGCAAGAAGATGGTTGCTCAAGCCACTGAAGGAATGCTGAGAGGGGAAATGAGAGCTGAAAAACAATCTTCCTCCCTTTGAAATGTTTATCTAGGGCAAACTATATTTTCCAGTACTTACCTTAGGATACAACACACAATTGAACTGACAGCTATGTTTAAAATAGTTAGCTAATTTCTGGGAAGATATTTTAAGTATATTTTATTATATAGTAAATATTTTAATTTAGTTATATTCTTCTATGTAGTTATTTAAAATGGGTTAGCTAAGTAATACATTACATTAAAATAATTACTATTAATATTATTAATATTGTTACTACTAATAAATAGTTACTGATGTTATTACATGATTATATTATCTATTAGTACTTGCAAGAATACCAATAATAAGCATTAGCATTTATATAAAACTTTATGGCCCACAAAGCACTTTACTTATTTTATTTCACTTGGCCCTTATGGAAACTCTCTGAGGAAGTTGTTAGGATTATACATATTTTACAAATAAGGAAACTAAGACTGAGTTTAAATGACTTGCCCAGTGTCTCATAGCAAGTAAAACCTTATGTTGAATTTGAACTTCTTTTCCTCACTCTAAGGCCAAGATTATCTCTAGTCTGCTGACTATATTATAGATTGATAGATAGATGGATCATAGTGGATATATATGTAGAAAGGACAAAGTAGAGAGGTCTAATATCCATTTGTCTGATATTACATATATATATATATATATATATATGTTTGTACATAGAGCTAAGTCATTGAAATTTCAGTTAGATGTAAATGACTAGCTCTAATTTATTTGAGGCATCTGTAAATAACTTTGTTTTCATGAAAGACAACAAAAATTGCCTAAAATAATGAAAATCAAAAGATCACTAAAAAGAAGAGATGATGGAACACGATGAAAAAAAATGAACTCTACTTCCCTCCAATTTAAGGTGAAAAATAGAAGGTGCATTAATAGAACAGAATGTTGTATACATTGCCAGATATGGCCACAATTGCAGAAGTTTTTGTTTATTGTTTTTTGTTTGTTCATTACTATGTAGAATTGGATTAGGAGGTGCAGGGGGCTGTAGTATTTCCTCAAAAAAAAAAGAGATGTGAAAACATAAATCTATGAAAATTTAATTTTTTTAAAAAGAGGAAATAAAATGTCTTAGTTCTCATCTGTAATGACAGTTTAACACAGGAAATGGTCTCAGAGATCATTCAATACAACACCTTCAATTTTCAAGTGAGGAATCTGAGAGTGAAAAAAGTGACTTATTTAATAAGTTTAGGTAGTTAGTGACAGTATCAAAAGCCCCCTGACTTCCAGTAAAAACAATTCCATCATTTCTCCTTTATATATTTAAAATATATATCCAAAATTTCTAAAACAATATCCAACTATTTTATAAAAATGATACAAATCATCAGTATGACAGCTGGTTCTATTGTCCTATAATGCAATTTTGATATTGATTTATTCTTCTTATGTTCTCTATAGATAGTTATAGCCACTAATTTTAAATCAATCATTATTTCAAGAAACTCATTTTTATCTGATTTATAAAACAATAAAATACTTCTATACAAGAGCACAATTTTGTGGTGTGTTTTTTTAACTTTTCCTTTCAAAATTAGCACGGTTTTAGCCATATATATTTAGCTGGGGTTCTTAACCATTTATGCATAGAATTGACCCTTTTGGCAGTTAGTAGAAGCCTGTGTACCTTTCTCAGAATAATGTTCTAGAGGGAAGGAGTCAAGATGGCAAATTAGCAAGCAGCAAAAGTTCAGACCTTGTGGAAGACCCTTCCTTAACCGATACAGACTGAATGCTCCTAGGGCACCGAAATTAAATATGAACAACAGGACAGAAGCGGGGAACCCTCCTTCTGGACTCAAATCAAAAGGTACATCCCCAAAAGCCAGAATCCGAGAATACTCAGGGCTAAGGGAAAGGCAACCCAGAGGGCTGAGCCCCCAGCAGCAGCGGGAACCTCTGAGAGGGCAAAGGTGCTGGTTTGGAGGGTCTACCTTGTGAGCAGCGGGGCGCCGGGCTCAGAGCATCCAGCTTGGACAGCGGGGAGGAAGCCAGGGAGAAATTGGCAGTGGCTGGGTCCCTCAATTGGGCTCCAGTCTCACCATTGCCTCAGGGCACATCCAGGCCAATCCAGTTAAACATAATCCCATCAGAACTCCTCAGAGTTTAGGGAGGAGGGCAAAGGCACTTGTGGACAACAGAGAAGCAGATGGAGAGAACTGGAGAGAGCCTGGGTGGCCCAGTCTTCCAGGAGTCTTCAGAGCCTCAGAGCTTCATACCACATACAGCCCAACCCAATTGAACTCAATCCAATCAAAAGCCTCCATAGGACAGGGAAGCTAACATTCCTCCCCTAGAGACTGTACCAATAGATCTGACAAAGCTCCAAGAGGGGAGACTGACAGCCCCAAAACCAAAACAAAATGAGAGGAGCAAGAGCACAGCCAAATATGGGGAGCAAAGAAGGGGTAAACTCGAGCAAACAACAGAAAAAGAAGAAAGAAATTACAATAGACAGCTTCTGCACAGGTAATGTGCAAAGAGGGAATGAAACAGAGGGGGAGGACCCAGCAAAGGAAAAATCAGAAATCACAACCAATTGGATACAGGCTTTGGAAGAACTCAAAATGCAATTCAAAACACAATTAAGAGAGGCTGAAGACAATTGGGAAAAAAACTTAAAAACTAAGATAAGTCATCTGGAAACAGAAAATAGTGTCTTGAAAGCCAAAATCAACCAGCTGGAAAATGAGGCAAAAGAGATGAAAGATGAGGCAAAGCAGATGAAAGATGAGGTGAAGAAGATGAAAGATGACCTCCAAAGAAAAGCCGACCAAAAGGAAAAGGACAACCAAAAAACTAAGGATGAAATCCAGTCTTTAAGAACCAGAATACAACAACTAGAATCGAGTGACCTCACAAGGCAGCAAGACACTATAAAACAAAACCAAAAGAATGAAAAATTGAGGAAAATATGAAGCATCTAATGCACAAAACAGAGGATTTAGAAAATCGTTCAAGGAGAGACAATTTAAGAATTATTGGCCAACCAGAAGACCATGACAAAAGAAAAAGCCTGGACATTATATTACAGGAAATTATTAAAGAAAACTGCCCCTAAATCCTTGAACAAGAGGGAAAAGTGGAGATTGATAGAATACACAGATCACCTCCTGTACTTAATCCCCAACTGACAACACCCACGAATGTTATAGCCAAATTCAAGAACTATCAGACCAAAGAAAAGATATTATAATCTGCCAAGAAGAAGTCATTCAGATACCAAGGAACCACAGTGAGGATAAATCAGGATCTGGCTGCATCCACACTGAAAAAAAGAAAGGCATGGAATATGATATTCTGGAAAGCAAGAGAACTATGTCTACAACAAAGAATCAAATACCCAGCAAAACTGACTATATTCTTACAGGGGAAGGTATGGTTGTTAAACAAAATAGAAGAATTTCAAGAATTTGTAAAGAAAACACCAGACCTGAACAGAAAATTTGATGTCCAAGCACAGAACTCAAGAGAATCATCAAAAGGTAATTAAAAAAGAGGGGAAAAAAGAAAAACAAAAAACATTTTTTTAAGAGACTCAATAAGTTAAAATGATATGTATCCCTATAAGAAAAGAGGTCATTGGTAACTCTTAAAAACTGTTGTTATTACCTGGGCAGCAAAAAGAAGTATACTTAGAGGGAACAGCACCAAACTGTATAGGATGAAAGGACAAGACATAAATAGGTATATAGATATATGCATGCAAAAATACATATGCATGAGTATGCATATATATGTATATGTATATATATATATATATATATATATATATATATATAGAGAGAGAGAGAGAGAGAGAGAGAGAGAGAGAGAGAGACAGCTTAAAATAGGTTAATATTAAAAGAAATGGGAAAAGAAACAAATGGGGATAAATTTATATGTCATAAAGAAGCTCATGGTGGGAGGGGGAGAACATCAATACACTGGAAGGGTAAAGAGATCAGAGACAGGAAATACTCAACTTTTACGTGCTTTGAAAGTGACTCAAAGAGGGAAAAACAATCCAATCCATTGGGGGCAGAGAATAGATTTTCACCCTATAGGGGAGCAGAAGGGTAACAAACGGTCTGGTGGGGAGGGAAGCAGTACAAGAGAGGGAGGGAGAGGGGGGTTAATTTTAGAAAGACTACGGGGAAAATAAGGGGGGGATAAATAAAGAGGGGGGTGGAAAGGGAAGTAAAATAAGAGTGGGAACAAGGGGGACTATTCAAAAGCAAACATTGGTGTAGAAGGAAATAGTGAAAGAAGAAAAGGCAGGTAAAGGAGCAGAAATCAAAATGCTGGGAAATACAGAGCTAGTAATCATAACTCTGAATGTGAATGGAATGAACTCACCCATAAAACACAAGGGAATAGCAGAGTGGATTAGAGTCCAAAATCCTACCATATGATGTCTACAAGAAACACATATGAGAAAAGTAGATACACATAGGGTGAAAATAAGAGGGTGGAGCCAAATCTATTGGGCATCAACTGACAAAAAAAGGCAGGATTCGCAATCATGATATCTGACAAAGCCAAAGTAAAAATATATCTAGTTCAAAGAGATAAAAGGCAGTATAGACAGTGAGGAAATATCTGTACTCAACATGTATGCACCAAATGGCATAGCATCCAAATTTCTAAAGGAGAAACTAGAGCAACTCAAGGACAAAATAGATAGAAAAACTATACTAGTGGGAGACCTGAACCTTCCTCTATTTGAACTAGATAAATCAAACCAAAAAATAAATAAGAAAGAGGTAAGAGTAGTGAATGAAATCTTAGAAAAATTAGAGTTAGTAGACATGTGGAGAAAAATAAATAGGGACAAAAAGGAATATACCTTCTTTTCTGGAGCACATGGTACATTTATGAATACTTACAAAAATATAAATTGCCTAGATTAAAAGAGGAAGAAATAAATTACCTTAACAACCCTATTTCAGAAAAAGAAATTGAACAAGCCATCAAAGAATTCCCTAAGAAAAAATCCCCAGGTCCAGATGGATTCACAAATGAATTCTATCAAACATTCAAAGAACAATTAATCCCAATATTAAACTATTTGACAGAATAAGCCAAGAAGGAGTTCTACCAAATTCATTCTATGACACAAACATGGTACTGATCCAAAAGACAGGCAGGTCAAAAACAGAGAAAGAAAACTATAGACCAATCTCCCTAATGAATATCGATGCAAAAATCTTAAATAGAATACTAGCAAAAAGACTCCAGCAAGTCATCACAAGGGTCATCCACTATGACCAGGTAGGATTCATACCAGGAATGCAAGGATGGTTCAATATTAGGAAAACCATCCACATAATTGACCATATTAACAAGCAAACTGACAAAAATCACATGATTATCTCAATAGATGCAGAAAAAGCCTTTGATAAAATACAACACCCATTCCTATTGAAAATACTAGAAAGCATAGGAATAGAAGGGCCTTTCCTAAAAATAATAAACAGTATATATCTAAAACCATCAGCAAACATCATCTGCAATGGGGATAAATTAGAACCCTTTCCATTAAGATCAGGAGTAAAAGAAGGATGCCCATTATCACCTCTATTATTTAACATTGTACTAGAAACTCTAGCAGTAGCAATTAGAGAAGAAAAAGAAATTGAAGGTATTAAAATTGGCAATGAGGAGACCAAGCTATCACTCTTTGCAGATGATATGATGGTATACTTAAGGAATCCTAGAGAATCAACCAAAAAGTTATTCGAAATAATCAACAATTTTAGCAAAGTTGCAGGATACAAAATAAACCCGCATAAGTCATCAGCATTTCTATATATCTCTAACCCATTTCAGCAGCAAGAATTAGAAAGCGATATACCATTCAATATCACCCTAGACAATATAAAATACTTAGGAATCTATTTGCTGAGACAAACACAGGAATTACATGAACACAAATACAAAACACTTTCCACACAGCTAAAACTAGATCTAAACAATTGGAAAAACATTGATTGCTCATGGGTGGGATAAGCTAACATAATAAAAATGACAATCCTACCCAAATTAATATACTTATTTAGTGCCATACCCATTGAACTACCAAAAAACTTCTTTACTGAATTAGAAAAAAACCAAACATAACTAAGTTAATTTGGAAGAACAAAAGATCAAGGATATCCAGGGAAATCATGAAAAAAAATTAAAAGGAAGGAGGACTTGCAGTCCCAGATCTCAAACTATACTATAAAGCAGTTTTTATCAAAACAATTTGGTACTGGCTAAGAGACAGAAAGGAGGATCAGTGGAATAGACTTGGTATAAATGATCTCAGCAAGACAGTTTATGACAAACCCAAAGACCCCAGCTTTTGGGACAAAAATCCATTATTTGATAAAAACTGCTGGGAAAATTGGAAGACAGTGTGGGAGAGATTAGGTTTGGATCAACACCTCACACCCTACACCAAGATAAATTCAGAATGGGTGAATGACTTGAACATAAAGAAGGAAACTATAAGTAAATTAAGTGAACACAGAATAGTATACCTGTCAGAACTTTGGGAAGGGAAAGATTTTAAAACCAAGCAAGACTTAGAAAGAGTCACAAAATGTAAAATAAATAATTTTGACTACATCAAATTAAAAAGTTTTTGTACAAACAAAACCAATGTAACTAAAATCAGAAGGGTAGCAACAAATTGGGAAACAATCTTCATAAGAACCTCTGACAAAATTTTAATTACTCAAATTTACAAAGAGCTAAATCAATTGTACAAAAAATCAAGCCATTCTCCAATTGATAAATGGGCAAGGGACATGAACAGGCAGTTCTCAGCCAAAGAAATCAAAACTATTAATAAGCACATGAAAAATTCTCTACATCTCTTATAATCAGAGAGATGCAAATCAAAACAACTCTGAGGTATCACCTCACACCTAGCAGATTGGCTAACATAACAGCAAAGGAAAGTAATGAATGCTGGAGGGGATGTGGCAAAGTAGGGACACTAATTCATTGCTGGTGAAGTTGTGAATTAATCCAACCATTCTGGATGGCAATTTGGAACTATGTCCAAAGGGCGATAAAAGACTGTCTGCCCTTTGATCCAGCCATAGCACTGCTGTGTTTGTACCCCAAAGAGATAATAAGGAAAAAGACTAGTAAAAGATTATTCATAGCTGCACTCTTTGTGGTGGCCAAAAATTCGAAAATGAGGGGATGCCCTTCAGTTGGGGAATGGCTGAAAAAATTGTGGTATCTGTTGGTGATGGAATACTATTGTGCTAAAAGGAATAATAAAGTGGAGGAATTCCATGGAGACTGGAATGATCTCCAAGAAGTGATGCAGAGGGAAAGGAGCAGAACGAGGAAAACATTATACAAAGAGACTGATACATTGTGGTACAATCGAAGGTAATGGACTTCTCCATTAGTGTCAATGCAATGTCCCTGAACAATCTGCAGGGATCTAAAAAAAACTATCCACAAACAAAAGATAAACTGTGGGAGTAAAAACACCGATGAAAAGCAACAGCTTGACTACAGGGGTGGAGGGGATATGACTGAGGAGAGACTCTAAATGAACACTCTAATGCAAATACCAACAACATGGAAATGAGTTTGAATCAAGAACACATGTGATACCCAGTGGAATTGCGCGTGGGCTATGGGAGAGGTCGGGGTGGGGGGAGGAGAAAAGAAAATGATCTCTGTTTCCAATGAATAATGTTTGGAAATGACCAAATAAAAATTAAAAAAAATGAATAATGTTCTAAATACTTAAAATGGACGGGAATACAAAAATGATTAAAATAAAGGTATACATGTATATAATGTATCTTGTACATTATATGTGTGTATGTACACACATATATTTTAAAATGTCAATGTATCTCAAGTTTCAAATATCTAGATATAAACTCCAAAGGACTAGCATCATCATCACTCAGTAGCTTAACATTTGTTGTTTAGTCATTTTTCAGTACTGTGTGCCTTTTCATGACCCCATTTGAGGTTTTCTTGGCAAAGAATAGCTTAGAATTATTCCACATAAAATAACTATTCTTAAAGTAAATTTTAAACCATCATGCCATCTAAGGTTTATTTTTCCCTGTGGCATATGATATTGATTAAAATACTCAATTGTTCTAGTCTTAGTTTAAAATCTCACATAATATAGACACTCAAAAAATAATTTATCACTCCTGGGCCAGTATGTCAGCCTGAGTTCTCCTTTGGTAATCTTAATAGATTTAAAGGATGAAACTAAGAAAAGAGCTTATATGTGAATCTAGCAACTTCAAAAGTTACTGTGAGTCTTTATTACACATTAAATCACAAGCAAGCAACTTTTCTCCCCTCTCATAGGAGATTTACTCACAAAGACACAAAACAAAATTCAGAACGAGTGAATCATGTCATGACATCTTGGCAAAAGACCGCAACAAGAAAGTTTAATGGGATCCCAATTCATTTTCCCTTAATATGAGAGATGATATCTATCATAAAATGTACAATAAAAAGGAGACTAAAGAAAGCTAAGGGGTTGACAAAATCATATTCCTCTGTGTTCAGCACCTACATTTTGGAATACTGATAATCCAAATCAGAAATCCCACATCTTTGCAAAATAAAATTTCAGACAATCTGATGATATTCTTATGTGAATTCAGTAACACAATTGAAACAGAAACCCACCAGTTGGGACACTCCTTTTTTAAGAAACTTACAATAACAACACTAAATAGAGATCCTAGAACATTTAAATACTGAAACAATCAGGTACTTTGGGGATAGGTTAGAAGGTTTAATACAGAAGAGGGTCATTGGGGGGGGGTTTGAATCCTATAAGGAAAGGGTAAATGAATTAGAATCCATAAGAAAGTGTTTGACTCTTGATTCTGCAAGTTGCCCTATGAGTGAGGTGGCAGCTAGGAGGCTTAATAGATTGAGAGCCAGGTTTAGGGACAGGAGATCTCAGGTTCAAATCTGTTCTCAGTCACTTCCTAGCTACATGATCCTTGACAAGTAACTTTAACCCCCAATGCCTTGACTTTACTAATCTTCTACCTTGGAACCAATATATGGTATGTATTCTAAGACAGAAGGTAAGAGTTTAAAAGCTATTTTATGTCTGATCTTGAACAAGTGATATCAACTCCCTAAGCTTCAATTTCCTCCTGCATCTGAGGAGCTTGTACTTCTAAAACCTTTCTGTGTAATATATTTTCCAATTTTTGTTCTTATGTAATCAATTAATTTCTAGTAAATATAAGAACAAGTGTTTAGTAGTCAAGAAATGGTTGGAAAAATGACAATAATAGCCCTTCATATTTAAATAGAATTTTGTGGGGAAAAAATTGTTCACAAAAGTAGCAAAAGTAGAAATATGCCCTCTCCACTTGGCTTTCTTCTTGTGTTACTAGAGAAAATAAAGTGACTTTTTTTCATAAGGGGTATTTATGGTAATGGGTGGGGCAATTAAGAAGAGGTAGAAATGGACCTTTGGGGAGACAGTAGATGAAACCAAGAGAAAAGAGAAAGATTAAAGATCTATTTTATGATCATTTTGCACCAGGAAGATGAAACAAAAAGATTAAAGTACTTTGTAGAGACAAGCCTTTGTTGATTTTAAAAACTTTGAGGTAGTGTCTAGCTATAATGCTGTGAAAGCAGGAAATGTGTAAAGAAGGGAACAGAATGGGGAGAGTTAGAGGCAGAAAGAGAGGTACAGGGGGTCAAAGAGGAAGAAGGAGAAGAGGAAGTAAAAAAGAGGAGGGGGAATAAAGGAGGAAGAGAAGGAAAAAGAATCAAGAACTGAAGATTAGTAATTGGGACTGATTGTGAGGAAAAGATAAGATAATGTCAAAATATTGATAAACAGAAAGACATTGGGTTTAGTGAGGAAAAGAACCAACTCTTCATGACAGGCTTAAGAAAAAGATTTGAGAATAAAATATAACATCAGTAAGTACCAGAATGTAGAGCAGGAAAGAAAATTGTTCTCGAGACAAATGGTCTTAAAGTATGAAGTGAAGTCCTAGGCTAACAATGGTAAATGGAGAGATGGTATGCAATGAAAGGCTTGAGAGGAAAAGAGAAGGTCTGGAACATTGTAGGAGGTAATACTGCTTCTGTACAGAATCGATTAAAAGAAAATAAAAGAAGAACCTTGCTACACTCAGGGCTTGAGATTAGCTAGCATGAAGTCTTTGTGAATCTTGTCAATAAGGACTAATGACTTCCTCTAGAATCATTAAATGGCACCTGATCAAGATCAGAGGAGATGAATTGGTGAGAGGGTTGGCTTTGGCAAGTGAGTAGTTTTAGGAGAAATGAGAACATTGTAACATTGAAAAAGAAAGTTTAACCATAGCAGGAGTGATAGCCTAAAACATTCAATGGGTGGAAGACTTCCATACACAATTAGGACAACAAAGTCATATGAAAATGGAGGCACAAGGAAATATAGGGGAAAAAAAGAGTAAGTTAAATTTGATAAGTAATCATATCTTCTCAATTACTTAAAAGGAACAAAACATCAAATCTCTCTTCACACACTTAACTATGGCAACCCTAATGAGATAGTTTTGTTGATGTTTCTTTATATCCATAATTTTTCTGTATCTTCCATTTTGCCTCTTCTCATTCTATAAACTCTCTATTTGCTATTTATCTATTTTGATGGCTTCTATGATCATTTCTATGCAGGCGTCTCCCAAATCTACAACTCTAGTCCCAAAATATTCCTGATACTTAAGATATATATCCAATGATACTTCGAGCTCAGCAATGAACAATTCTAAATTCCTCATCTAGTCTCCAAAATCTACCCCCTTTTCTCCCAAGTACCTGAGCTCAAAACCTCAGTGTTATATTGGACTCTATTCAATTTATTATCACACATATCCAACCAATTCCCTCATTTTGTCACATGTCTTCTTTCCATTTTCATTTCTGTTAACCTAATGTAGGTCCTGTTTACTTCTCACTTGGATAATTTTAAGAGACTAATATCTGGATTCTTGCCTCTTGTTTTTCATCCACTTCTCAAACTCATTCTTAAAATTTCTTCCAAATTAATCTTACAAAAGCATCGCTCTGATCAGTAATTTTTTTTTCTCATAATACTTTGGGGTTCTCTATCATCTGCCAAAGAATAAGCTTTAATAAATTACTGTCAGATTATAATGAATTAATTGAGGATATGTCCCAGAGATCTTGGTTTAAATCTTTGCTGCTTAACTTTAAAAAAAAAACTCATTGACTTGGATTAAGGTATGGATGACATGATTTTCTGAATGGAAAAGAGTCAGAGTTACCACTCTGGATAACAGTCAGTATTCTTTGATATTCTGAAGCTTTGGTCCAAGTTAAATGAGGACAGATAAATATATAGATATAGATATAGATAAAGGTATCTCTATATCTATATCTACATATATAATGTATGCATTTTTAAATTTGTATGCATTAGAATTCCCAGATCTGTTTCAGTTCTCTCCTTTTTTGTACTTGAATCTTTGCAACCTTCATTTAATATTTGACACTTATTCCTATTATAGATTTACTCATATAAAGAAATTTACAGGTACTTATATATACATATATATGCTTATTATATCCATAATATATGAACATACTTCATTATCTATAAATATATTTATTATTTTATTATATACATACACACATAAACATTTCTCTAGATTGAAAGATAATATGGATAAGTGCCAAATCTTAAATTCTGGGTTAAAATACACATTAACAAATAATAAATTATTTTTCCTAAGAAGAATTAGGGATTAATTTACAAAACATGCAACATATACATAATAATATCATAACTAAAAACAGAGAGAGATAACAAGAATAAGCATCAAATATTAAACTATTTTTAAAAAATAAATCTAGTACAAATACAAGAAAGAAAAATCTGAAAACAGATTTGAGAATTCTAATGCACTATAAAATGATTGTGAATCAGTAGTGTGATACAGTAGCCAAAATATAAAAAAGTGGGACTGAAGATAATGCATTCTTAGACTTCATTAAGATAAACAATATTACAAAAAATGGACATCGAATTGCTATTAGGAAATACAATGGAAAGAATCCTAGACCCAAAGTCAGGAAAGTCTGTACTCATACATAGCTTCAGACACTTACTTGCTAGGGAGATCATTTAATTTCTGTCTGTCAGTTTTAGAATCTATAAAATGGAAATTAAAACAGCACTTACCTGCCAGAGCTACTGTAGGAATGAAATGAAATGAAACGGTTTTTAAGGTCCTTGGAAAAACATTAAATGCTATAAAAAGGATCGTGATGATGATCATGATTCCTGCAGTGCACTCTAGACAATATCTGGAGTAGCATACTCATTTCTGAGTTTCCCTTTTTAAGAGGAATACTGAAAAATTGGTGAGATTTTAGGAGAAAAATTAGCATTGGAAAGGTTATCAAGAATTTTCCATGTCATCAGATGGGTCAATATGACAGTAAAGAGAGTGATAAATGTTGGAGGAAATATGGCAAAATTGGGAGACTAATGCATTGTTGGTGGAGTTGTGACCTGATCCAACCATTCTGGAGAGCAATTTTGAACTGGGTCCAAAGATCTATAAAACTGTCCTTTCTTTTTGATCCTGTGATGTCATTATTAGGTCTGTATCCCAAAGAGATAATTAAAAAATGAAAGGACCTACTTGTACCAAAAATATTTGTAGCAACTCTTTTATGGTAGCAAAGAATTGGAAATTGAGGGGATGTCCACCAACTGGGGAATGGCTGAAAAATGTTGTACAAACTGGTGAAAGAATACTATTGTTCTGTAAGAAATAGGCAATATGATTTCAGAAAAAGTCAGAAAGTTCTGTATGAACTGATGCAGAGTGAAATAAGAACTGGGAGAACACTAGACATAATAACAGCAATATTGTAAAATGATCAACTATGAAAACTTAGCTATTTCCAGTAATGCAAAGATCTGGGACAATCCTGAAAGACTTGTGAAGGGGAATGCTATCCACTTCCAGAGAAAGAAATGTTAGTTAGATGGATGCAGGTCAAAGCAGACTGTCTTTCACATTAGCATATTTACAGATTTGTTTTGGTTATATGAGTTTGCTCTTACAACAATTACCAATATGGACGTGTGTTTTGAATAGTAATGAAAAGACAAAAAATGCAAAAGAATGTTCCATATTAAAGATTGGATGAAATAACTGGTGATATTTTGACTTTAGAAAGAAATTTGGGGGGGGGCAGGGAAATAGATGCCAGCTATTTTAGTTTTCAAAGATGTTTCATAAAGAAGAGGAATCATGGTCTCCTAAGCACCAGGGAGAAGAATAACATAAATGGGACATTATGGAAAGGCCTTCAGATGGAGACTAGATAGTAACTTGTCTGCTACAGAGAATAGGGAAATCTTGTTAAATATAGTTTATTCTGTACTGGAAGGTGACTTCTGAAGACCCTTGCAAACCTGAACTATGAAATAAGTATAAATTCTTTGACTTGGTATTTAAGGCTCTTTAAAATCTGTTTATAATATTTTGGAAGCTGTATTTCCTGTTACTTATACTCAACATCTCTAGATCTAACTTTCCTCATTTTCAAAATGAGAATTGTACCAAACATTTCCCAAAATCTCTTTTTCTCTTACCCATACTTGCTGAAAAAAATCAGCATGTATCAAATATATTTTATGTGTACATCAAAGTTTTGGCTAATATGGAGGGGTGCTATAAAAATGTAAAGAGTATTACCACCAATTAATCTGGAACTAAGACCCCTAGTGAATAGAGAGTCAAATTCTCATTCAGGATGAATTGTGTTCAAGTCCTATCTCTAAGATCTCTCAGCACCTGCAGAACCTCCACTCACACTTAATTGCAGAACTATTGGTAATTGCGTAGCAGGGTGAAGTTTCCTTCAGAATTCCCTACTGACCAGCACAATCACATGTATTAAACAAGCATCATCTGGGATGGTGAAATTTAGAAGGCTTAAATTTATCTCATAAAATTGAAATGAAGATCAGTTTCATTAATTGATTACTATTAAGGCCAGAAATATATTTTCCAATTAAGCCATGGCATTATCATCATGGTGGTGACTGTTGCCATTCATACACAAAGAGGACCAAAATGATATCTCTGGTTATGTCTTTTGATCCATACATGAACTGGATTTAAGTAAGGCAGAGTGTACAAAGAAGTCAGCCTCACTCTCTCTTCCACAACCTTCAGAATCCAGTGGCAAGACAAAAGTCAAGAAGATTAGTGAATGGCCCAGGATGCAGTGAAAAATGAGTTCTTCAAAGTCTAATGGAACACAAAGTATAGTAGAGGGGAAAATGGCAACTATTGTTGCTTTTATTGTTTTGGATCTATGATTTTATTAGTGTAGGAAGGCTTCAGTGTAGAAACCTCCACCTATGAAGATCAGCAACCCTTTTGTAAATGAGTCTTGGACAGAGTTAACACAGCTAGTAGGTATGAGAAGCAAATATTTCATATGAATCTCCCTGACTCAGAACACAGTATTTGCCAACTCAATCATATTATTTCTCTACATAGACATTAATAGTAGAAATAGCAAACATTTAATTCTAGAAAACATGAATTTAAAATAAAAACCAAGGTTCTTTTTCATTTGTTAATAATATCTATGAGTATCTAGGATTTCCTTTTATTTGGTATTCTCTCCAGAAATGCATTTAAACTTTTTTCTTAAAGATCTCATCAATTTTTTGATTGCTACAGTTTTGGAGTTATTAATGTACTTAAAAATTTAAGTTAAAGATACCTTAGACATTTATAAATGATTTCTAACTAGAATGACATGAGTATAAGATTTCTTTATCATTTCAGAGCAAATTGCTCTTGATAAAGGTCAAATTTCTGTTCTAACACAGGCTCTCAGAAGTTTAGAGAGTACAAAAGAAGGGAATAATTATATTTACATTAATTTTATTATATGCCAAGCACTGTGATAAAGACTTTTTTTTTTCAAATATTATGTCATTCGATCCTCACAATAACCATGGTAGGTAGGTGTTATTTTCTGTTTTACACTTGTGGAAACTGAGTCAGAGAGCAGTCAAGTGACTTACATACCCATGGTTACTCATCTAGTAAATGTCAAAGGGAAGATCTGAGCACAGGTCCTACTTATTCCAGGTCTAGTCCTCTATCTACTATGGCACCAATTCTATCTAAGAAGAATGATTGATTTAAACACATAAAAAAAGAAACACAACTAGAAACAAATCTTATGCTCCCTCTCCACTAAGTATTTCTTCTCCAGACACAGTTGTTACATTTCCAAATTCTACTCCAGTAAAAGTATACATCCTGACCAGCTGGCCTATTTACAAATTTCATCTGTTTTAGCTCCCTGTTAGATTTTGAGAATCATGAAATATAACATATTTTAAAATAAAATGATCAATAGAAACAAGATATTTCCTAAAATATTCATATACCTAAAAATGGAAGCAAACTTGGAGCCCATTTAGTCTAACGCCATCATTTAAAGATGGAGAAACTGAGTTAGAGAGAAGACAAGTGATTTGTCCAAGAAGAGAAAACAAATAGTTTCAGAAAGAGGATTTGAACTCAGGTTCCATAATTCCCAAAACAGCATTTATTCCACTATGCAGGTATTCTAACTATTAACATATCACATGATCAAATTCCATAATCAATATATTTACATTAGTAAGTTATATGATACTAATATTATGTTCACTTTAACAACTTAATTCCCAAAATATGCTAAGCAACAGGTTCAATAATCACATAATCAAATATATGTGTATGCTTTATAATGCATGGCACTTTTCCTTAATGGAATATTTGAAGGGAGGAAGTACTGTTAAGGCCAAAGTCTGTGACCCTGACTACTACTCCAGCTTGATGACAATTATTTCTAGTATACAGCTGTAATGACTTCAACGGGGCTTTCATGTTTAAATATACTCCATGGAAGCATGAAGAGCTAATTTATTTTTCTAAAATTCATTGTCAGGTACCTTTTGAATTTTAAGTCTAGATGACTAAAAAAGAAGAAAATTGGATCTTCCAGAATTTCCTGAATATATGGACAATAGGAGATGTACATAAATGAACCTGTAGGATTATATTATAAGTTCCAGTGGATAGAATGGGTAGAGCATTGGGTCTGGAGTCAGTATAACTCATCTTCCTAAGTTCAAATATGATCTCACACACTTAGTAATAGCATGACTTTGAGTAAGTCACTTACCCCTGTTTGCCACCATTATTCATCTTTAAAATGAACAGAAAAAGGAAATGGCAAACCATTCCAATATTTCTGCCAAGAAAACTGGAAATGGAGTCATGAAAACCCTATTGTAAAAAGATGGACATAAATGAAAAGGTTGAATAACAAAAAAATGTAAGGTTATGATAAACTTGTCAGGTCAACCAAATGTAATTAATAAACAACAGGATCAAAATGACTAAAATTGTAAATCATGATTAAGTCAATTGAGACCAAGATGAACAATGGACATGTTGTTTCCCCATTTGGTGTTCACTGCCATCAGTTACTTTAATAATAGCAACCATACTAGCAGCTGTAATCTGTCATAAATTAGTAGTATATAGTATTACATTGCCATCTTCCCCTTTTGAATTTGAGTTCTCTGACAGCAGGGATAGTTGGTAGGTACTTAATAAATCTTTCTTTTAGTTCACTGCATCAAACTAACCCATTTAAAATATGATAAACACTGATATTATACTCTTTATTACCTTTTCAACCCATGATAAACTCAACATGTGAATTGTCAATATGTCTTAAATCAACCTCCAAGCCTTTGCTTTCATGCTTTCTGCCTATTCTAAATCTTAGCCATCTTTCAATATACAACTCAAATCTCACTTTATCCATTAATCTGACTACTTTAGCTCCTAACAAAAGTTCTCTCCTGAGGACTTATAACAGTTAATATCTGTATCGTTTATTAGCACTTGATGATGTGCTGGCGTATGAAACATCTGTCGTTTTCTTCTCTTGTTATTCAACACTTTTGTGTCTTAGCTACCAAATTTCTTGAGAACAAAAACTGCACATGGTATAGAATAACCATTCGTGAAATATTGAATAAATTATTATTTTCATGGAGGAACTAAAGGGATAAATCAGAATTCAGAAAAAAATTGAATTGAAAATTGAATTTATAGATGCAACTTCACCCTCCATAAAGTTAAAAAGCAGAAAAAAATGTAATGAATTATCTTCAGCTGCCACAATAAAATAATTCATAGTAGGCCACTTCTTTTTAATGCTACGTTCTATATGATAACAAAAAAACTTTGATTTCTCAAACTATTCTTACATAAAATACTTTGACTTAAGAATGAATTTTATTTGCTTAGCTCTTGTGCAATTCCCTTGATTAATATGCTATGAGAAGCAGCTTTCAAAGTGCCTTTTCTAGCTCAGATTGTCTATTGGCTCTATTTTTTTGAAAGCCTGAAGAAATGAAATACTTTATTTTATTTGTGAAATTTTCTTTATTTTATTTCAGCTACAAATTTATACATTTTCCATGATTTCTTGATTCATGTTGTCTCCCGCAGCTCTTCCCTTCCCCCTCCTGAAGATGACAAGCAATTCCACTGGGTTACACATGTATTATCACTCAAAACCCATTTCCATATTATTCATTTTGTAGTAGACTAATCATGTAAAACCCAAACCTATGGGTGTTGTTTTTTTTTAATCTGACTTCAATAATAATTTATGGCTTGTTTTAATACTGAATTTCTTACTTTTCTATTATCTTTTTAAGTTTAGTCATCTCACAGTGAAGAAATTCCTGAACATTTTTTTAAAAGTACTCAGCTAAGGACTTCCATAGCCAGGAGGGTGGAGAGAGGTAGGAGCTCACCTGAGTTCTCCCAAATTCCACTCCAATCATATTTGAAATAATTCTTCAAAACCAAATCTGGAAATTAGCTCACTAATAAGAAGCACAAAAGTGCTATTACAGTGGAGAGGAATATGGCTGGAGTTGATGGGCAATACTTGAACCTTACTATCATCAGAATTAGGTCAAGGAGAGAATAACAAATACACTCACATGGATATAGAAATCTTTCTTATCCTATAGGGAAGAAAGATGGTATGGAGGTAAGAAGACATGGAAGAAAGACAGAAAGGAAGATGGATTGGGGAAAACAGGTCAGAAGTAAAACACCTGTGAAGAGGAACAGGGTGAAATATGAGTGGGTGAAAGAGAGAGAGAGAGAGAGAAAGAGAGAGAGAGAGAGAGAGAGAGAGAGAGAGAGAGAGAGAGAGAGAGAGAGAGAGAGAGAGAGAGAGAGAGAAGGATAAACAGGGTGGTGGAATAAGATAGAGGGGAAATACAGAGTTAAGTATCATAACTATAAAAGTAAATAAAATGAACTCCCCTATAAAAAGAAGTGGATAGAAGAATGGATTAAAAACCAGAACTCTACAGCAGGCTATTTACAAGAAATGAAACATATATGAAGCACAGATATATACATAGAATAAAGATAAAGGACTGAAACAGATTCTATTATGCTTCAGGTAGATTTTAAAAAATTCGGGTGTAGCAATCATGATCTCAGACAAAGCAAAATAAAATGTACATGAAACATATGCACACCAAATAGCATAACATCCATTCATTGTAAGAAGAGACATGGAATAAGACTACTCTAATGGGGAACCTCAACTTTACACTTTCAAAACTAGAGAAATGTAACCCAAAAATAAAAAAAAGAAAGCGGTTATGGTGTAAATATAATCTTAGAAAAGTTAGAAATTTTATACCCCCGGGGAAAGGAATACAAAGGAATATGCATTTTCCTCAAAGTACATGACACCCACACAAAAACTGACCATGTATTAATGAATAAAAATTTCATAACCAAATGAAGAAAAGAAGAAATGTTAAATGCTTTCTGTTCAGATCATTCAGCAAAAGTCCATGGAATGAAAGATTAAAAATTTAATGGAAACTAAATAGTCCAAACCTAAAGTATAATTAGATCATGAAAAAATTAAAAATAAATAAACTCAAGAAATCAAGAAAAAATTGCAGAATCTTTTAAGAGAATGACAACTGTGAGGCAACATGAAAAATTTATGGGATTAATCAAAACAATACTTAGGTTAAAAATTATATTTCTAAATGTTTATATGAAGAAAATGAAGATGAATGAACTGGCTATTCAACTTCAAAAACACTAGAAAAATAATAAATTAAAACTGGCAAATTAAATGGCAAATTTAGAATAAAAGGAGAGTTTAGTAAAATGTAAATTAAGAAAACTATTGAACTAGTAAAGAGATCTAGAATCTGTTTTTATTAAAAATAATAAAGCATGCAAATCACTGGTTAATTTTATCTAAAAATGTAAAGAAGAGAATCAAATCGCCAGTACCAATAAGAAAAAGGGTGGAATCAGAACCAATGGAAAGTCAATTAAGTCAATTATTAGGATCAATTTTACCTGATTATATGCCTAATAAACCTGGTAACCTAAATGAAATGAGGAAAAGAGTACTGAACATTACTTTAGAAAAAAAATTGAATAAGCAATAAATGAATTCTAAGAAAATATCCCCAGTGCCAGTTGGATTCACATGTGAATTCTATTAAATATTTAAATAACAGTTACTCTCGCTATATAAACTATTTAAAAGAAGGCAAAGACGTAATCTCACCCATCTCCTTTATTAAACAAATATAGTGCTATTACCTATAGTAGGAACAGAGGAAATGGAGAAAGAACACTATAGATCAATTTCACTAATGAATATTAAGGCAAAAATTTAAATAAAATTCTAGCAAGGAGATTATTTTGATTTATCACAAGGATCATAGGCTATGACCAGATGGGATTTACAATAGAAATGTCAGACTGTTTCAATTTGAAGGAAAAGTCAGTAAAATTGACCATATCAAGAGCAAAACTAAGAGAACTCATATATTGCCTCAATAGAAGGAGAAAAAGGTTTTTTTTTTTTACAAAATAAAACACTCATTCTCATTAAAACACTATAGAATATAGGAATTAATGGAATGTATATTTAAATGATCTGTAGTATTTATTTAAAAACATAAACAATCATTATCTATAATGAGGATATACTAGAAACCTTCCCAGTAAGATCAGAGGTGAAGCAAGGAAGCCCATGATCAACACTACTTATTATTCAATATTGTTATAGAAATGCTAGTTATAGCAATTAGAAGAAAAATACATTCAAGCAAATAAATTAGGCAATGAGGAAACTGAATAAAATTCTTTACAGAAGATATGATAGTATTTGTGGAGGACCAAAATTTCTAGCTGAAATAATTAATAACTTTTGCAAAGTTTCAAGATAAAAAATGAATCCACATAAATTATCAGCATTTTATATATTGCCAACAAAGTACAGCAATAAGAGACAGAAAGAGGCATTCCATTTAAAATAACTCTAGACAATCTAAAATACTTAGCATACCTGCCAAAAAAAAGTCAGAAACTTTATAACCACAATTACAAAACACATTTCATCCAAAAACAGTCAGATCTCAACAAGTGGATGAATATGAATTGCTCATGGGTACCTGAGCCAATATAACAAAATGACAATTCTATATAAATTAAAACTTTTGTAAAGTACCATATCAATCAAATGTATTCATATATGTATGCTCATATATATATGCATGTATTTGAATATATGCATATAATAGAGCTATAAATAACCCAATTCATCTTGAAGAACAAAAGGTCAAGAATATCAAGAGCTTTAATAAAAATAAAATTTAAGGTATGTGACCCAGCTGTACCAGATCTCAAACTTTATTATCAAGAAATTGTCAGAACTATTTGGCACTGGTTAATAAAAAGAATGGTGAATCACTAGAATAAATTAGGTACACAACAGATGGTAGTAAATGGCCATAGTAATTTAGTGCTTCATAAACCCAAAGATCTAAGTTTTGGGGACAAGGACAAACTATCTGATAAAAAACTATTGGTTAAACTGTACAACAGTATGGCAGAAATGAGGTATAGACCAACATCACACCATATACATAGACAAGATAAACATGGGTACATATTATTTAAACAAAAAGGGTGATACCATAAGTAAATTAGGAGAGCATGGAATAGTTTTCTTTTAAGATCTTTAGAATGAGGAAGAATTTAGGACCAAAAATGAGATAAAGAACATTAAAAGGTATGAAATGATTAACTTTATCATATAAAATAAAAATATTTTTTTCAGAAACAAAATCAATTATAGAGTTTCTCTGATAAAACCCTCATTATCAAATATAAAGTGGTACACTGAGTCAAATGATTAAGAATATGTCATTCCCCAATTGATAAAATGTCAAAGGATTTCAAGAAGCTGTTTTAAAATTAAAAAATAAAAACTATCTGTAGTCATATTAAAAAATACTGCAAATCAACATTGAGTAAAGAAAAGCAAAGTAAAATATTTGTCACAGCTATAAAATTAGCTAATATTACAGACAAGCTAAATGAACAATGATGGGGGGAATGTGGGAAAATTTAGAAATTAATGCATTTTTTCAGTTATAAACTGATTTAGCCATTCAATACTCAAAGGTCTGTATAAATGTGCATACTCTTTATCTTTCAGTGCAACTACTAGAAACACATCCAAAGAGATTTTTTTAAAGGAGAAAGTACCTATTTATATAAAAAATATTTCTAGCAGCACTTTTTGTGGTAGCAAAGAATTGAAAATTGAGGAGGTGTCCATTAATTGGAGGATGGCTGCACAAGTTGTCATATAGTGTAGTAATGAAATACTATTATACTAAAATAAATAATGAGAATGAAAATTTCAGAAAAAAAAACAAGAAAAATTTCTATGAACTGATGCAGAATGAAAGGAGAAGAACTAGAAGAAACTATAAAAAAATAGCAATAACACTATACAAGGAACAACTGTGAGTGACTTAGTTATTTTCAGCAATACAGTGGTCCTAGAAAATGCCAAAGGAATCATGAATAAAATTGATATTTGCTTCCAGAGCAAGAAGTGATAGAGTCTGAAGGCAGACTGCAGCATACTGTTTTCACTTACTTTTTAATTTTTTTAAGTTACATTTTATATGATTGCATATGGGCAACTGATATAGGATTGCTTTCTACCTTAGGAATGGAGCAAGGAAGGGAAGGAGAGAAAGAATTTGGAACTAAAAATTTTTTTATATGAATATTAAAATTGTTTTTACATATATTTTGGGGAAAATAAGGTATTTTTAAAGTACAGTAATAAGACCAAGGTTGAATATCCACTGACTGTAGAGTTCCTAAAATTATCTTAAGGAAATTAGAGAACATTTTTTGTTCCTTTTTATACCTATATTTCTGTAAGTCATTTAACATACATATTCAAAATAAAACTATAACAATAAAAACTATATGTATTAGATACTATAGAAAAATCAATATTTCAATCGCATGCAAACTTTTCTGTATTTCAACTGGAAATCATTGGAAACATTTGGTGAAAATACATATGTAAGCTAAGCATAGGGGTTATTTTAATTAGTATAAACTATTCTATTCCTGAACATTTACGTGGTTAAATATTATATGTCTGATGCTAAGCAAAGTTGTTTTAGTTTTACAAAATTATTAACTGTAAGGTCAAGACAAATAACAATAATTAGTTTATTCACCCTTTCAAAATAACTACAAAATATTCCCATCTCTAAAACTAAAGGTACATTAAAATGGAACTATAATATGAAACTAAATAATAAGAAAAATATGTGAACATTCACTTGGGGATAGGGGTCTAAAAATGCCAGGCAAAACAGGGAAACGTAACTAAATGATTGAAATGAAGGGAGGACATAAGAGTCAGAAACAAAGGAACCAAATTACAGCTAAGGAAAAGTGTTGTGTATATATACTAGTGAATACACATACAAATAATGAAGGATAAGCAAGGATAATTAATTTTAATGCTTTATATAATAAAAACAGAACTATATATATATAATATATGTATATATATTATATATATATAATATATATATATATATCCCCTACTGCACTTATAGGAAGCAGAAAGTTTCAAAATAACTGGAAAAAGGATGAAGAAATACAAAAAGGGTAAATACAAAAAAGAGTAGATTATTTAAAAAAAGATAAAATCACAAAAGTGGTCTATTTTTATTTTTCTACTTTTAGTTAGTTTATCCTTACTATTTTGAGTACCAAAAAGACCAGAACTTCTAAATCTTAACAACAAAATGTAGATAGTGGCATTTGATAGTACAACCATATATCAGAGCTGATGCTCATCTGAATTGAATTGAGTAATTTCTGGAAGGTTATTTCATTCACCCATTCCTTTAGGTGGGTAACCATGTCCAGTGCTAATAATATGTATTACTAAAATACATTTTACTAAGGATGTCTTCTAATGATTTTTCATGGCGTGAGGATCCCTCTGGGCTGTAAAAGAGTATCCAAGGAGAGTTCAAGCTTTGGCAATTACTACCAAGCTAAGGCTTTGACTGGAGTCCCCATGATAGTGTCATTTGTCATCTGAGGATGAACATGATGTAGTATGGTGGGATTCATGACCATGTTATCTATAGGATGATAATACTTTTTTCTTCCATGGGAACTTTTCATCTACTAATGTGTTAAGATATTCAATGTGTTGTTGTGAGGGAGAGAAAGTATACATATTAAATTAAATTAAATCATATATTTTAAAGTCCTGGAAAAAGATAGGCATATAGACAAATGAGAAATATATACATGATGATAATTAAGTGATAGAACAATTAATGATGCATAAACAATAGTCAAATATTTTAATAAAGACAATCAGATTGTTATTTGGGTAGGGAGAAGATAGATGGATAAAGGATAGCTATATGAATAAATGTTAGGGAGATGATAGGGGAATAATCAAAAGAAAAGCATATATAAATAGGTGATTGGTGACAAATTGATAGACAGAAAACTAGATAATATCAATATAGAGAGATATTTTTTCAACTTTTCATAGTTGAATTTTAAATATTATCATTTGAGTAATTTTCCTCAAGTTATTTGGCAACATCTTTACAGATTACTTTATGAATCAATATTCTTTTTCAAATGAGTGATAATTTCATAGGCAAATATGTACATTTCTATTTGTACCCATTGCTTACCCTCTAGCAACCCTGCTGGTTTACCTCACCTATCTCTTTGTAGCATCCCTGTAAAGTATCATTATTCTATAATGAATTGTTTTATGCTGTTCCCACTTTAGTAAGCAAATTATATTTTCCCATAGGAACAATTCTTAAAATGGGGAATGTGCTCCTAATTTAAGAAGGATAAAGTCCTATAATTATATAAATGGTAATATTACATGCTTGAGTCTATTAAATGAACACAAGGTATTATATGTTGTTCATACCAAAAGCTCTAGTTAAATGTAAATATAGTCCAATATAATATGGGTCTACTTGTCTCATTATGATGTACCTAAAGTGAATATTCTAATTTCAGAGTGATAATGAAAAAAGATATCCACCACATAGAAGGAACAGAGTCTAAATCCAGGTTGAAGCATACCATTCTTTGCTTTATTTCCCCCATGAATTTCTCTATAGTGTCAGAAATATATGTCTTGTTTCACAACATGACAAACATGGAAATGTATGTTGTATAATAATATATGTATGACCAATATCATATCATTTGCCTTTGGAGGGAGAGGGGAGAGATGGATTACAAAATGTCAGAAAATAAATATTAAAAACTTGTATCAATATAATCTGGACACATAAAAATAATTAAAATAATAAAGTTAATATACTAATATTAATAAACACTAATTTAATAATTAATAAATGTTGAGCCATCCCACCATTTGATAAATGGTGAAAAGATACAAATTGACAATTTTTTAGATATAGAAATCAGTTATGTAGAGGTATATGAAAAACTGCACCAAATCAATACCAATTAGACAGATAAATGCAAAACAAAAAATCTCATATATCATTTCACACATATCAGATTGGTTAAAATGATACCAGAAAAATGACAAATGTTGGAGGGAATGTGGAAAAATGGGGACACATTAATTCATGGAACTGTGAACTGATTCAATCATTTTGGAGAACAACCTGGAATTATGCCCAGAGAGTTATAAAATTGTTAATACCCTCATGCTCAGAAATAAAATTACTGGGCCCATTTCCTAAGGAGATCCGGGGGAAAGGGAAAGAACCTGTTTGTTCCAAAATATTTATAGCAGCTCCCTTTGTGGTGAAAAAGAACTAGAAACTGAGGGGACATGCATAAATTGGAGAATAGCCAAACAAATTGTGATATATAGTTGTGGTGGAATTCTACTATGCAGTAAGAAATGATTCTCAGGTTAATTTTTTAATGGAAAGATTTATATGAAATAATGAAAAATGAAATGAATCAAACCAATAGAATATTATATACAGATAAAGAATTAATATTTGAGAAATAACTTGAGAATGTGAACCTCCAGAGAATGAAATGATAAATAAAAACATGGAAGACAATTTATATATACAAATTGTGGGGGAGTAAATAACTTCTATAGTGCAGGAAGGTAATTAATTCTTTTAATTTTTTAATTGTTATTGTCTCCTACAAATTTAGAAAGATGTTTCAAGTATTGATTTGATTGTCCTAGGTCTTTTGATCTGATTTCAAAAATCAAAACTGACATGCTCTATCTCAATAAATTCCCAGTAGAATTAAACAGAGTTTGGTTCATTCTTATTTTTTAAATGATTACTTCAGCATCAAAAATGTGAAGGTTTTAGTAGCTATTTTAGTTCTAGTTCTCTAGTGTATAATAATCTAGAACTTGCTTCTTGCCTACTCCTTTCCTTCCTTCTAAACCATAGTAAGATCAGTTTTGTGACCTGCCCTATTAAGTCATATATGGGTAGGGAGAAATAGAAGATACAAAAGTATGAAAACTTGTTGGATGGCTGTGAAAGATGGAGTCCAGAAAGGAGGCCTTGCTAATGGAGGAGGGAGGTCCTACGAAACTTAAAAGAATTAATTGAAAGCTTGATGTTCTTCATCATCAGGCAACATAAGTACTTGGTTTGAGATGATTTCTTCTGATTTTTTGTATTCCCCAAAATATACCAGCAGCATTACTTCCTTGACTTCAATATATAGTAATTATTGCTAATTACAAAATGAGTGGCAGTATTGGGTAGGAAATAGAGAGTAGGTCCTGGAATCAAGAACTTAAATTCTAATTTGCAGAGTAGAAGCCCATCTGCATTGATTGTAGAAGACCCACAACTTCATACCCCAATGTAAGAACAGATCTGGTAAAAAAAAAAATCCTTCATAATTCAGTCTTTTCAAAGGAAAGAGAAATATAAAATATCCCAGCAAGAAAAATTACTTTAATTTCTATATATTAAAAATTATTTGGTTTTTATGGATATTCCATCTGCAAACATGAAGGGAAAAAACTATTATTTTCTGGATTATATTTAAAAGTTGATTTCCCAAAAAGGAAGAAAATTAAGTAAAAAAGAGAAATGAAATATTCCAGACCATTATTTCACAAGGTAAAGTGTAGAATCAATGTTCAAACTATTTTCTTTAAGTTGATCAGTCAATGAATAATGAGATAAATATAAAAACCATCTCTATTGTTTATTTGCCAAGGCATTCAGTGTTATATGATTAGAAGATTAATGATTTCAAGCTGTACAAGATCTCTGAAGTTTAAGACCCTCATTTTGCAAATGGGCTTTGTATCAAATTTTAATACAAACAAAATATTTTAATAAGCTACTTAAATGTTTATTATTTCCAACACAGTATTACATAATAAGTATGATCTAGTAAGGTTAATTGACTTTGTTGCATCACAGAACTACTAAGTATCTGTGATGATTTCTGACCACAGCCTTTCCTGATATCAAATATGGCTTTTGTTTTATATATATATATAAAATATTGGTGTTCCCCTTTAGGGAAGGGTATTTTTTTTTCTTTTTCTGCACACATGAATGTACAAAGAATAAAAACTATTTTTATCTTAAGAGAAATATGAAGATGAATTAAAAACAGATTCAAAAGCAATAATTCATGATGAATATGATCATTAAAATATTACCAAACTCACCAATTGATGCTTTCTATCTATTCTAATGGTCTCAAAAACAGATAACAAGTCTGAAACTAGTTTATTAAATTTATTAGAGAAAGTGAAAGCATTTTGCAATGGTATTGGAGCAAGAAATTATTACTCTTAGGTTGTCATAAAGGAATACATATTTTTAGAATGTTGCTGATTCATTGAGCATCAACAATCCTAATTTTGAGAAAAAATATAAAAAAGAGAGAGAAAGAGAGAATAATGAAAGTGGATGTGTTCTGAGGATTTTCTTGCCAAAGTATATAATGCATTAAAATATTCTGGTCATTTTAGTAGATATCAGAATGAGAAACTAAGAAATTTGTCAAATATCTAATACCTTTTTAATACTTTATTTCTAATTAACACAAATAATTGTGCAGCATAATTGTGTTATGAGACTTCCTGCTTTTTGTCTTGTTTTAACTTATTCTTTCTAGAGGCCTAACAATCTAGTTTATTTTATGTATTCATATTAAGATAAAAAGAAATGAACAAACTGATGTAGTGGAAACGTGCTTTGTTTCAAATCTTGATCAAAACAAAAACTTGATTGGATGATCTACTTAAATATTTATTATTTTATCATAGTTTTGTATAAATAATAAATATTTTATCTCATATGATTACTTATGTTTTGATGTTTTTTTCTCTTTCCACAGAAACATGCAACCCATTCTATTTTTAAATAATTTATTCACTATTAATCAGAGAGGAATCAAGATAACCTCACAAACATTTCATACTAAAATATAAATGCTACTTGATACACACTTTGAAATATTCTCAATCAACTGCAAGCAGTAAATAACTCAGGAAAAACACAAATAATTTTTTTAATGCCATGCATATTATGTAGTCAGATGGTTTTCATCACAAAGGTTTTAAATGCTTTCATCTTCACAGAAAAAAAGAAATAAAATGTCCTTTGAAATCAAACAGACCTTCCAAAGACATCAGTCAGTCCATTGTGAAAATATTACAGCTTTGTCACTTTCACCCAAGAGATTCCTGTCAGTCTCCAATCTGGTGTCACTATAGAATTATAGCCTACAGTACACTATCAATGCCTGCTGTGTCCTTTGGGAAACAAGGCTTTGCTGGTTGAACTTTATGATTTACTCCCAAAGGCAGAAGAACAAAGCTTTGAAAAACAGATAGGACACATTCTTCTTCTAAAATTATAAAGAGACAAGATGGAATTTATTTGGAATTATTTGGTATGTTATAAATTAAATTGAATATTAAATAAATTCCTTCTGTCCATAATTAGTCTCAATTGTCTTTTTATGTTAGCTTCAATAAAAATACATTGTTTCACAATTTTCAATAGTAGTTCTTCATTTTCATGTGTTGTCTTTTTAATCAATGACAACTTTAACAATAAACTATTCTATATAAATAAAGTGTCAAGAAATAAAATGTTTTACCTAAAAGTGAATTTCCAAGAGAACATGTCTTTTTTTTTTTTAAAGGCTGGGATAGCTACAGTTGATACTGATATCTCAATATGTATATTTTTAATAAAATTCAATTATTTTAAATTCTTCTCTTGCCATGCTGTCTTTCAAATTCCCAATGGTTCATGCAAAATGGAATTTGAGGGGTTGAGATTTAAATATTGACTATGGCCATTATATCAATAGCATAAGTAAAATGATAATCAGAAGCAATTTTGGCATAAAAAAGTTTTATCAGATCTTAACTATAGATTTCTAGCAATGTACTTTTTCATGGGGCCAGAGACTTCCTTGACTTTTACCAGATAAATAAATCTTTTATTCTAGAAGTTTACATTTTATTGCCCTCATTATCTTCATATTACATACTAAATACTAAGTGGTCATTTAAACTTATCTGCATATTTGTTTTGATGACCTTCTAAAGCACAGATTTGACTCAATGACATATGCTATGTCCAAATGCAACATGAAATTAGAATTCTTATCTATGAATAGCAGAGTGCTTAGCATTAAATTACTTTGTTCCCACTGCTCTTCGATCCTCCTAAGTTTACCTTAATTGCCCCAAAGTAAAGAAGACATTGGAGGCAGCTAGATGGCTCAGTGGACTGAGATTCAGGCCTAGAGATGGGAAGTCCCAAGTTCAAATCTTCCTTCAGACATTTCCTAGCTGTGTGACCTGGGACAAGTCACTTAACTCCCATTTCCTATTCTCTACTGCTATAAAGTATTGATTCTAAGATGGAAGTTAAGGGTTTTAAAAAAAAGACATAAAAATAAAAACCCATAATAAAACTTAAATAGGGATAGGGAGGTTAACGCAGTTTGGAAGTTATTTTTGGTTGATAATTAGAAACAATTATGCAACTGATTTAGGTATAAATATTTTCCTTTTGAATTATAACAAAGTGCATATATAAGTTTCCACTAGAGATATACAAATTAAATATATAGACATCATGGGCATTGATAAGAGAATAGAGAAGAACCAAAAGAATTTGGGATTTGTGAAAACTCACTTTAACAAAGTCACTTGTAATTGTGTATTTTTGATAACATCAAATGGTTCTGCACACCGACTTTTAATGAGGCCTGGTAAAATTAAAAGTTTATTTCACACTTCACATGGCCATATCTAATGATCAGCATGATTTTAGAAACTAAGGAGCTAAAAATTCCTAAGATACCAAAATACTATTATTTCAAGATAATAGTATATAAGTGTGTTCACCTAAGGTCATTAATTAGTTCATCAAAGATATGACAAAATAACAGGAGTAATCTTCACAGGACTATTATCACGAATTTTAGGAATGGACAAGTTGCTAGATATTGTTACCACAAGTTCCTTATAAGATGTCCCTATGATCATTAAGAAAGAATAAAAATTTGGGCAAACACACTTATTACCAAGTATTAAAGGTTTCTAATTTGTAATAAAATTGTACCTTAAATCTCAGACAAGTTATCTAAAGCCTTCAAACTTTCAGGAGATGCATCCTTACTGGGACTTATATGAGCAATAATCATATGGTTTGGACTCACATGAGGAAAGGACAAATTTTACTTTTTCTGTCTCTATAGGCAAAAATAATCCTCAAAAAGTTTCTGCATTATGATAGTAGGTAAAATGTATTTCTTTGTAATTTCCTTTGTATTTAAATGCTAATTCTTTTGTTATGGTTCTGAAGGGTTAGAAGTTATGCTCTATCATAGTATAATTTGATGGCTAATCAAAAATTCTCAGTGTCCAGAAATTCCCACCATTAAAGTCCCTTTATGGTATTAAGACATTACTCCATGAAGACTTCTGTTAATAACGTTCATTACATGGGAGTGACTCTAATGGCCTGAAACCATATCCAAGGTATACTCAAAGTAGAGCATAAAGTAGTTTGGTCTAGAAGACCAATTGCCTGACTTCTAGCACCATTTTTAGGTTTACTGTAGCATTATTTCTGTCATGAGATAGACCTGATTTTCATTTGTTCTTTTCACAAAGCGATTTTTTTTTGTTTATTTGTTTTAGTTTTAGCTAAAAGTCTAAAGAGCTATACTTCTTTGGTAGGAAATGAACCTGCTGGCTTTATGTACCATTTTCTTGGTTTATTAAGCATATTCCTTTCAATAAATCTTTTTTTTCCTAGTAAAAGAAAAGTTGAGGACAGTTTTAGCTATTTTAAAATCCCCTAACACAGTGGTTGTTTTTAAATTCATATTGAATCAGGTGATGATTTTTAGTTTTTGAATGATTTATGTCATAAATGTTTGCTTTTGGAAAAACAGTGGCTTACTTTATTCCAAATTCAATCTATTTTGCAGAGCTTTAGTGTTGCGAGTAACAAATAGATGTTAAAGAGATGGAAATCTAACTCATTTTATGATCATAGCTAGATAAATGTTAGAAGTCATTTAATCCAACAACTTTATTTTACAAATGAGGGTAATTCTATAACAAAAGGATTAGGAGTATCTGTCTGACAAAGGTCATATAAAGCCAGAGATAGGATACAGCAAAAGTATCTTCTTTGTCAAGAAAATACACAAACAGGGTCATAGAGAGTTGAATACCACTGAAATGTTTAAAAAATAATAACAATGTAAAGTATTTAAAGAAAGTATAGATTGTGATAATTAATTTTAATATGGATTTAATAGGGGGCAATTCAGTGGCTCAGTGGATTGAGAGTCAGGTCCAGAGATGATAGGTTCTGGATCCAAATTTGACCTCACACTAGCTAGCTGCATGACCCTGGGCAAGTCACTTAACCCCCATTGCCTAGCCATATCACACTTCTGCCTTAGAATCAATACACATTGATTCTACAACTGAAGATGAGGGTTTTTAAATTTTAAAAAGAATAAGAAATTAATAGCTTTATTATTTATTTTTGCATGAGAATTAATAAATTTTTCAAAATTGTTCAATTTTTGAAGAACACACTAATATATTTTTGTTTTGATATAAAATAAACTTTCTTATTGGACATTTCTAGTATCTACATTGTGAAAGTAAAATATGTCATGTTGTGAAAATTAATGTCATAATTATGATAATTTAGTTAGATAACTATTAAAATTTCAAGCAAAAGTTCTTTTAGAAAAGCTGAAAGTTGGCTCATTAGGTTTCTAGTGGCACATCAATGAATTTTGAAAGGATAAGATATCTAAAGAAACATATTTGGGTGTTGAAAATGCCATGTGGTCTAAGGAATGACAGGAAACTGGACAATATTTATTGCATAAATGTAATTTTAGAAATGTAGAATTTTTCCCCTGTGTTCACAAGGATATGCCAGAGACAGTTATATTTTTAATCACCAAAACACTGATAGGCTAATTGTTGTTTAAGGGAAATTGAAAAAATACAATGCATAGCTTTTGAAGTATAGACTACACATACAAAAAAGTACCTATAAAGATATTACTTTTCAAATCCACAGAAATTGTTTTTTCTAAAGAAGTTGGAAGACTAAGTATTTCATGCTCAAATAGGCTAGCTTTTATTGGTTTCTACACTGGATAGATCTCCAAACTCCTATATGATTCTAATCAGATAAATCCATCAATTACTAATTTGTATTAATTTATCATTTACTTATTATTTCTATGTGCCAGGATCACTATTAAATGTTGATGGAATAAGCACAAGAAAGATAGAACCTCTTTTCACAAGAAACATATTTTAATAAGGGATATGATAAGAACATACTTTAATTTCTATGTATTTCTAAGAATTCCACTGGCCTCTTTGCCCATGATTCGTTGCTGAGTGGTTCACTTCATAGTCTTATAAACTTTATTCTATTTTCTCTCTTCCTTTTGTTCCTCAAAGGCCAATTCTTTTAGTTTTTCCTTCTATTTCCTTATTTCAGTGGGCATTTCTGGATCTTATATCAAATGGCACCCTAAATTAAGGATGTCTTTCTTGCTCCAGTTAATGAAGGTTTGTCCTCTTATTACCAAGTTCTTAAAATACCAATTACCCCAGAAAGGATCTCCCTCTCTCCCTTTGCCCTTCTCTGTCCTGTAAAAATGGAGATTTGAACCCCAGACTTCAATCCTCAGAAGTCCTTGGTACTTCCCAGAATTCCCTATAATCTCACCTGAGTCTCCACCTGGGCGAGATCACAATTTAGTATTTAAGGGGCTCTCTACCTCCCAAGAGTCTCTTCCTCTACTCGGACATTGCAACATATAGTAAATAGGCTGTGAATGGGCTAATCAGCCCTAGGCATGTAGTTTATTATTTTGTATCCTTGATTTCTAATAATCTTTAATTAACCTTACAAAATATAATACTTGTATTATTAAAAACTATTTAATTTTTACACTCCCTCCCCCCCTCCCTTTTACCCTACCTCCTATCCTCCCCCCCCCCATCTCTATGTCTGTCTATTTCTCTGTGTCTCTATGTCTCTGTCGGCCTGTCTTTCTCCCTCTCTTTTTTCTGGATAGAGCAGGTCCATGCCTGGTAATCAAATTGATGTTACCATTCATAGAAAAGTCCTGTCCATTTTTTGTCCTGTTTCCCATCATCATTCCTTTGATTTCCTTATAACATTCTTCCATGGTCACTACTAGCTTATTAGACATGCTGGCTTCCCTATAAGAATGTTAGCTTCTGGAGGGCAAGGACTCTCTTGCTTGTTTATATTTCTGTCTCCAATTCTTACTTAATGCAGTACCTGACACACAGTCTACGTAAGGATTTCTCCACTCATTTATTCTATCCATACGTAGTTCCAAGGGAGGAAACTCCTTTGGCAAAGACTTTGGCTCTCATTGTATTTCATTGAAAAAATTCAGGATATTTGCCAAGAGTTCTCTCTTCATCTTGCATCTCTTCATCTCACATAATTCAGGTGATTCTATTTACTCTCTTCCTTCAGCCTTATCTCACATAGTGAGATGACCCATCACTTTGCCAAGATAAAACTCAATATATACATGATCCCATTTCATCTTACCATCTTCTGCAGATCTCTCCTTTTTCATCTCCCTGCTCTCTCAATAAACATCAAGATCCTTCAGTCTACTGGCTTCTTTCCTACTGCCTACAAACATGTGCACATCCCCACCATCTTAAAAATAAACATAACAAGGGGCAGTTAGGTGGCACAGAAGACAGAGAGTGAGCCCATGTACAGGAGGTTCTGAGTTCAAATTTGAATGTAGATACTTCCTAGCTGTGTGACCCTGGACAAGTCACTTAACCCCAATTGTCTTGTCCTTACCACTCTTCAACCTTGGATTCTATACCTATTATCAATTCTAAGACAGAAGTTAAGGTTTCTTTTAAGCAACCAACCAAAAAAAAATTATGATTTTAGTTAGCCCTGATAGTCATTGTCCAATATCTCCTCTCCATTTTTCAGCTAAATTCCTTGAGAATGTAATCTACAAATACTATCTCCATTTTCTTTAACTTTCATTATTTTAACTCTATAATCTGGCTTCAATCTTTATGATTCAACTAGAGCTTTTCTCTCCAAATTTAACAGTGATATTTTAATTTGAAAATTTAATGACCTTTTCTCCATCCTTATCTTTTAGACTTCTCTTGAGATTCTGACTTTGTCATTTGTTCTTTTATCCCTGATACTCTTCTTCCCTTTATATTTACATGAGATCTTTTCCCCTTTTGTTCTGTTATTGCTTGTCCAAATGTTACTTCTGAGTCTCTTCATTCAGACTGTGCACCAACAGTATTCCCCAAACTCTATCCTAATGCCTCTTCCCTTCTCTTTCTATATTATTTCACTCGAGCAAACTCATTAGCTCCTATGGATTCAATTATCACCTCAATGAAAATGATGCTGAGATCTATTTATCTAGTCTTAACTTTTCCCCTCACCACCAGACTTGCACCAGAAACTGCCTATTGGAGATATTAAGCTGATGTTTCCCAGATATCTGAAACTCAATATGTCTAAAAATAAACTCATCTTTTCTTCTACATCCTAACCTTCTTATTATGAAGTTAATTCCCTTCTCCTAATCACCCAGGTTTTCTTTTCTTTTAATTTTCTCTCACTTTCTTCAATTCAGTATATTGTAAAATCCTGTCAACTGAATCTCATCCTCCATAATCCAAAATGTTTGCAGCATCACACACACACACACACACACACACACACACACACACACACACACACACAAAAGAGTTACCTCCTCTTGGTTACCACCCCAATGCAGGCTCTCAACACCTCATACCTCATTTCTGGACTATTTCAATAGCCTGTTGGTTGATCTCCATGCCTAAAGTCTTTGCTTATTGTAGTCCATCTTTGACTCTCTTGGCACAATAATCTTCCTGAATCTCAGGCCTAACCAGGCCACCCCCATCCAATCTAGTAAACTTTAGTACCTCTCTATCGTCCCTAGATGAAATATGAAATCTTTGATTGTACAATTACTCATTACCTTGTCTCCTTCAAACCTTTCTGACATTCTTAAACTTGTTTCCCCTTCAGGGACTCTATGCTCCATTGACAGTAAAGTTCTTTGCTATTCCTCATATAAGACCATCCATCTGAGGGCTGTGATGATTTTTCCTTGCTGTCCCATCTGCCTAAAATTCTCCCCTTTTTTCAACTTTGTAGCTTTCCTTATTTCAGTTAAGTCTCAGTTACAATGATATCTTCTACAAGAGATATTTCATGATCTCCATTAAGGCTTTGGCCTTCCCTTTAATAATATGTATGTATATACATACAGACATATGTGTGACTGTGCATATGTATGTATTATCTGTACATATTTTTGCATATTGTTTCCCCCATTGGACTCTATGTTGATTTACAGAAGGGGCAAGTTCTTTACTGTTATTTTCATATTGTGTTCCCCATTGGACTCAAAGCTACTGGTGGGAAAGGGTTGGTTTTATATTTCTTTGTATCTTCAGTGTTTAGTCTGGATGCTGACACATAGTCAGCAATTAATAAAATATTAATTGATTTGAATCCAACTTACACTATAAGAGAATTTTAGGGTTTGATTGTGGTTGTAGAAAACTGACAAGTTAAGTGACTTGCTGTGAATGTTGCACAGCCAGTAAATATCAAAGTCAAGTTTGGAACCCAGATTTCCTTATTCAGAAATAGCCTTTTATCTTCTATGCCAAAGTAACACTCACTTATAGCATCTTAACCGATACATTAAGTTTTAAAGAGTACTTTCTTCATAATCATATGAGGAAGTATGTGAAGATTATTATCTCCATTTTACATTTAAGGAAATTGGTGTGGGAAATATGAAATATGTCTGTGACCTCACATTAAGTAAACATCAGATTAAGGATTCTGGTACAGCTCTCCATATTCCAAATCTAGTACCTTTTCCACTATATCTCACTGTTCTCATAAACTCTATTAATAAAGTAGTATTCATGTGTCCTTACTCAACCCCTCACTTCTCAATTGTTCCTGATATTTCAGGGAGATACTAACATACCAGTTGTTCAAAATAAAAGTATCTAACATTATCACTTCTTAATTCACTGAATCTAGACTTCATCCATGCATGCCAGAACTTTCTTCAGAGTGCTAATTCTGTGATATTATTGATTTAAAATTATTAAAGATTGAATATAGTAGACTGTTACTTTTAGTTCTATTCCATGATTTATGTAGGAAAAGAAATAGTGAGAGAGGGGATATATAGAAAAAAGAGTTGAATCCTAGGGAAAGGGAAACTTCTACACACACACATACACACTCACATATATATATATATATGTATATATATATATATTCTTAGAAATAAGATTTTAAAATGCTTACCAAATGATTTGAAATCCATTTCCAGGTTATCAAAAGAAATATTTTAGAATCAGACACTATCCAACCCTAGAGAAGGGATCAAAATGCTGAATACTGAGTTAGTGTAGTGTAGTTCCAGTAAATATGACATTATGCCAATAGGATGCAGCAGATACAATGATGTGTCAAATAGAATACTGAGAATTCTTCCTTCTAATATCTTTAATACATCATCAAACTAAGATAAATATTATTTACATAAAAAGAACATTTTAAAAGTAAAGTTACTGATGTTATTGTATATGAGAGGGAAAGTTTTAAAGAAAAAATTCAGTAATATTGAAATATACAATAAGAAATGCCAGGGAACTTTAGCCTCTAACTTGTAGATCTTCATTATATTTTTAAAAGTATATCTTAAAAAGGTGATTTACTCCATTGTAGGAATTCAAACAATGCAAAGATCCTGTTGAAAAGGATTCCCCAAATTCAGGCCCCTTAATAAACAAATTAAACTACCAAGTAAGATATATGACCTGGGTGTAAAGTTATTATTAACTATGAGAAGCCTTCAATTTAATAGACATTCACTTGGAACAAGAGCTCTCCAGAGTCAATGATATAAGTTATGTTTAAGTTCTAAACTTAGAATAAGAAAGAGAAAAACAATCCTTTATATAGAATGTTATAGATCAAGAAAAAAAATTGTGGTGCTAATATTTTGGTAGATGAAACATTCTTTAAAATGGTAGACCAAGAAAAAAGTTATCTCAGATCAAAATTCAAAAGTAATAGTGTCCATATTCTTATCCTGAAACTTTTATTTAATATGGCAACAATTTAAAAAGTACCTTGAAATGAGGTTGTAAATAAAACTAAAAAATCTTGTTCTATTATTAATTTTAAATAGGGAAGAAATTATGGAAATAGTAACCCAAAATAAGTTAATAGTAGATTGCTATATACTCATTGTGTAATGATAGGCAAGGGAAATAACTCAGGCTGCCTGGCAACATTTTATGACTAAAAATTATAAATGAGTTGCAGGTTGTGAATCTTAAAACTACTCAGACTCTACTTCAAAAGATTTGATTAAGCTATTCCCCATTTTTAACAATGGAGGTACTTGATCAGGAATGTATTGAGAACTTTTAGAATTACTCCACCCTACTCAGACAGTGCCTTAGGGGAAGATAAAGTTGAGAACTCCTGATTAAACAATGAAAAGTCCAGTTCCCAACTCATATCTTATAGTAAAGCTAGAACCTTAAGCTAGGTGGTCTATTTTTAGATCTAATGCAAAAGGGTGCTAAGTACCTATAAAGGTTAAATTAGTAACTAACAGGTCAAGCAAATTACAAAAGGCAAGCTTAACAAAAGAGGTGTGAAATACTCAGAGGATTTAATCTAACCAGAGAAGGTGAGAACAAAAGAAGATGAGAGCTAAGAATAGGCAGTCCTGGGAAAAAGCATCTACTGTGATTGGTAGACATGAAAATTTAGGGGAGGTGACATAAGAGAAAATTTCTTTAAAAGGAGAAGTCAGTTCAAGTCAGTTCGGAAGGTAGTCAATTGGAGTTTGGAGTTGAAGTGAGGACTGGAGCTTACTTGGAGACAATCTGGTGGTGAGTGATAAAGACTGACTCACTATCCCTTGGGCTCAGGCCTAGGCCATTTTGGCCTAGGCCCTTTTCTACTGCTTGGCTATTCTCTCTTTGTCTCTGTCTCTGTCTGTCTGTCTGTCTCTCTCCTTCCCTTAATTCCTTCATTTATATTAATTAAAAATCTCCATAAATCCCAGCTGATGGGTATTTTTCATATTTGGAAATTTCCCATGGGGACCACTTATTTTAAATTTTAAGTCAAAACACTAAAATTATCTTTACAGTTTGGCCAAAACCTTTACAGTTTGGCATTTACAGTTTTTAACATTCACAAGGTATACATTGGTACAGAGTAGTTCTCATCTCAATGAAATCATAGATCTAGAGTAAAGAACAAACTAACTAAAAAACTCAGAAAAATCAAGAAAATACTTTTTTTTTCCAAAGAACATGAATCCCATTAGGAATTCCAAAACTTTTAATAATAAAAACAAATATTTTATTATAAAATAACTAATTAAAGACTCAAATGAATACAACATAGAGCAAATCTTTTAAAAAGATCTTTACATTACTTCTCTTCTCTAAACTGGAGAAAGACCACCTCATTTTCAATAAAACTTGGAAAATTATATTAGACAACTCATATGCACTAAATATTGGATTTCTTATGGAACAAAAACCCATGTAAATGAGTTCAGAATGTATTCCTCCAATAAAAAATGGCCTAACTAACAATTATAATAATGAAATTTTACATCATAAAGAAATGGGATTTTATCTGTCAAGTTTTCAATGCAACTTTTGTTTTGCCTAACCACATAACCAACAACTCTTTACTTAATTGCACAACCTTTATTCTTGAATTTTGCCTTCTACTACTGGTGATATATTTGCTCATACCTATTAATTTTGCTTGTTTTTATGTCTTAGATTCCAAACTTTTATCACCAATATTTTTTAAAGTTTCCACATGGATAAAGTTTTGTGGATAGGTATATAGAATAAGAAATAAAAGGTAAGGGACAAGGGATAAAGGAGTAACATTTGGAATGGTGAGCCAATTTAGAATTAGGAGGACAAGGGAAGAAGATAGTCAAGGATTATTGGGAAGGGAAGGTAGTAGGAAAGGTATTGGTAAAAGGGAAATTTGACATCTGAGGAGGGATATGGCAGAAAGAAAGGAAGAGGATGGACAAACAGTGAGGAGGAACAGAGTAGATGGAAATGCATAACTAGTAACTATGGCATTGAGTGTACTGGGATGAATTTAAACATGTGAAGAAAATGGACAGCAGAAAGGATAAAATACCAGGACCTGGCAATGTGATGTTTACAAAAAATACACTGAAAGAGAGAGATAATCATGAAGTGAAGGTGAAAGGCTCTAGCAACATATACTATGTCTCAGCTAATACAGAGAAGACAGGGGTATCAGTTATGATTTCTCACAAAGTAGGAACTAAAATCTATATAATTGGAAAGGATGAAAAGGGTAACTATATTATCTTGGAGGGTTACTATGGATAGTGAAGGATTATCAGTATTGGACCTTTACGCACCAAGTTGTTATAACATCTAGATTTTCAAAAGAAAAATAAAATAAGATTTAGATAGAAATAGACAAAATAATAATAGAAACATATTTAATTTTCCCTCTCATAATTAGATTAATCTAACAAAAATGAATAAGAAAGAAGCTAATAAAATGAATAAAACCATAGATAAGCTAAATAAGAGAGGTATCTGGAGAGCCCCAACCACATCTGCATGAGGTTAGTGGTTGATCTAATCCCTGAACATACACATAATATCTTAGAGAGCATGAATATTCTGTCAAAATCTTAAATTAACACTCTTCCTACTCTGAATGTAATCCTGCATCCTGTGGTTCTGAAACAAAAATTCTACTGGGCATTACCAAGCTGGAAATACTTGTTTTGGAAAGAGTATGGTCCTGGCAACAGATTGTGTCTGCTGCCTAAGAACCAGTCTATCAATATATGGTACTGGTATTATATATTAAGTGACAAGGAGATGGGCTAAAATGATCAAATTAAATGCTGATAGTAGCACAGAAAAATAGGCCTAATATTATAATGCCAAAGGAGCTGTGATTTTTTTTTAAACAAGATGGAATTAATATTAAGAACTATGTATATGTTGGTGCTCATTGACCTAGAGATCTCTCTATTAGGGGTAGGCCCTGAGGGCATTGTTGAAAGGATAAAAAAGCTATGTTTGCATGAAAATATTCATGGAAACTGTGTTTATTATGACCAAAAAACTGGGAATAATACAAATGCAATGAATGGGAGAAATGGAGGAATAGGTTCTGATATTTGCATGTTATGAATTATATTATGTCATAGAAATGAAAAACATTGTAAATATAAAGAAAATAAGGGTAATATATGCAGGGATGAAAAGAGAACAAAGAATTACAATAATACATACCATGGTTACATTGAAAAAATAGCAGCCACAAAATTAAGATTAAAAAGCATCCAGTAAAACAAATCCAAAGCTATCTCAAAAGCAGAGAATGTTTATATTAGCACACATATATAATTTACATATTTAAAACAAATTACAAAAACATGGAGCTTGTGGTCTTTACCTCATTTTTAATGCAATTTTAGTTAATTTTATTGGTGATGGTAGTTAATTAAAAGTAGGAAAAAAAGAAGAAAGTTTCCTACATTAACCTGCTTTCTTTATCTTCTCATTGTATATGTATTAATTTTGCTTGTGCAAAACATTTTCAATTTTATTTAATGAGCATTTTGTATGTCATCTCTTATAACAGTTTATCCCATTTTTTGGTTAAGAATTAATCCAACATCCATAGCTTTGAAAGATAAATGATCTATGTCTCCTATAATGTTTATGGCAAGATCTTAAATATAGAAGTCATGTATCCATTTGAAGTTTACTGTGGGAAATAGTCTAAATTATTTTAAAGCCTTTTTTGTTTGAATGGATTACATTTTCTTCAATATTTTTAACAAACAGGCAGTTCTTTCCTAACTGTGTTTCATTTTCAGGTTTATTGAACATTCTACATCTATATAAGAAGATGCTTTTCAAACTATCTCTCTATTATTTTAAGTAGGGTCAAGGATTTGATACATTCTGTCCTATCATTTTCTCCAAATAAATTCAATTGAAACAATATAAAGTACTTTGTGAATTTAAAAAACAATATAGTAGTAAGAATAATAATTGACTTTTACAGCACTTTAAGGTATAAAAGTACATCCATCCATTCAAAATAACTTGTTTAGGGAGGTGTTAGTTATAATTATCTCCATTTATTAGATGAATAAATAAGTTGATAAAGGTTATGTCAGTGTTAGAATTTTAAGCAAGATTTCCTTTATTTCAAGTATGGCATGCTTTTTCTGTGCTATATGGTTTCTCATATTATTATTATTATTATTATACTAATAATGTAGGACTGTTTGCACATGTTTAACTAAAATCAATATTCAACAATTACTTAAAATGTGACAGTATATGGTAAATTCTGGATATTCATGTCTAAAATATCAAACAATCATTATTTACAATGAGCTTATAATATAAAGGCAATAAATACATATACATATCATACCCACAAAGTAATAAATATAAGGTTATATGAAGGGGAGGAAGGCAGGAGCAGTTTGGGAGCAGGAGAGGCGTCATGTAGAATATGGTAACTGAGCTGCATCATAAAATGTGAATTCTAAGAGGAAAAAGTAAGTTGGAAATATTCAGGTGATTTACAAGTCTATCAAATTATCCCTTCTGTTCCAGGTCTCTACAGAATTCATTAAAACAAGGTAAGCTGGATGTCAATCATCCATTTTCCATACCTACCAAAATCTTCTCTGCTTTACCATTTAATCGTCTCTTCATAAGAACTAATTCACTCCAACGTCTTGATAGGAAACAATGGTTTAAAGGTTTTTCCCATTACCACTCCCAAGGATATTTAAAAATGGGGGGAATACTAAGACCCAAATGAAGGAACTGAAAATTGTAGGATTTAACTACCTATCATAAATAGAATTGTTGAAGAGATTTTTCTAAAGCTGTAGATTTCCAGGTACCATTCAAGTTACAATATGTGGCTATAGACTCTTTCTAACCAATCCTGATTGGTCATACCTCTCTGAGACTCTTGCTACTCATATCTGACAGCCCTTTTCATATCACACCCTCTAATCAATCTTCTTTTTGTGCATCTGTTCCTCTTTAAAATACACAGGGCTCTTTTGATGTTTAATGCTAAGCTTTAATAAAAAAAATCAAAACACACATGGGGAACAATTAAAATAAATCAATGTGGGTTAAACAAAGATAACTTTCTTAGAAGAAGGATTAAATGCATTTGTTGATTAAGACTATACCCAAGAAATTTCAGGCCAAGGCAAAAGTTCTAAGTATTCCCTTTTGAAGTAAATTTTGAGTTTCAAAAAATATTTTTAAAAAATACCTAAGGTGCAACACATAGCTATTTCTACAACTAGACATCATAAGTTTAATTCCCAATGGCCTTGATGGTATTTCTACCTGCAGAATCACTCTAGAAATCAATAGAAGTCCATAACAAACACTACTATAAGAAGAAAAAAAAAACTTTGCAGCTATAGCTTTGATTATTTCTCTCTGTTTTTAAAGCCAAACACTTTAAACTCACCCTTCCATTTAGTTTTAACTTCCTTATAAATTTTAGTTTCAATTGCAAAAAAATGTCAAGAATGTCAATAGAAATATCAAACAATTCCTCTAGCACTTGCCATCTCATTGGTCATTTAACAAGTATTTCACATTTAGAGAACCAATAATTAAATAAATGTTTATAGACTGTCTAGAAATGGACTGATTTCTAGTATCCTCTGCTCCTCTTTCCACTTTTCTATCATTATAGTGTTGTAATGAAAGCATGAGGTCATGTTTTGCATTTGCTTTGGAAAAACTTGACCAACATCACACATTCAGTTTGTATCAGAGGTAGGACTTGAAATCAGGCCTGCCTCACTCAAAGGCCAGATCTTTTATCAATAACGTCATTTTTCCTCGCTCATTGTATAAAAATAAATGGCATGAGAAGATAATTGAAATGGGAATATTTAGGGTGCCATTTGAGAACTTCCAAGCTTACCTGTTGGAACAAGCAATCAATGTGAAAAATTAAGAAATGGATGAAGGAATATGCATAGACATAGAATATACATATATATATATACATACATAGATAGTAGGAGTGTCTATTATATATGTATATGAGGGTAAAACCCTCTCAGGCAGCTGAATGTCCAGTCAGTCCACACAGGTCTTGAATTAACAGAGAGACAGGATCAGTAAACAGTCACTGTGGGCATTGGATATGATTGGGAAAGCCTCGGGAAATGATGGGTTTCCAGTCCTGAGGTAGGAATGGAAGCTGTTTCACTCTAGCATTTAGAACTGAACTGCACTGAGAGTCCATTGGTCCCCCAGAAGTCCCTGCCCCAAACAGTCCAACTGCCACCAGTCTGTCACCCCTGCTTCTCCAACATTCCATCTCAACTCTGGTAAAATCTTCCCTTTCACCAACAGGGTGCACATAAAGGTAAAAATTGAACTAAAGAAAGAAAATACGAGGCTAGAAGAAAGCTGGATCAAACCAAATTTACATTAAGATCTGGCAAGGAAATGATGTGATTATTTGAAGGTATCAAGAGAGAAATTCTTCAGGTATTTGAAAGAGAAGAGATACCATATAATGGAGGAGGGAAAATTATAGAGATTGTTTTCAAAGGAGATGTTGTCAAAAGGAAGCCATTATTGACTAACTCATATTTCAATTCTTTCATCTGTAGTAAAGCATTACAAGAATAAGTTATATAGATATTAAAGGCCTGCAGAAATATGAAAGGACATCAGGTAGACTTTTGTAAAAATAATTATGTGCACATATACATATATAATCTACAGGAGACTATTCCATTATAGTCAGTTTTCTAGAGAATTTATAGAATACAAGATCCCACTAAGTTTATTGCAAACAGAGTATTACAAATAGCATTTCACATGGTAGAGGAAAATATAGTCTTAAAAACATTTCCTCCAACAAAATCTTTTTCTTTTATGTAAGATCATTTTTTAAAGAGTCAAGTATGAAAATTATGTTATATGATTCAACTTCTATAAATATCAAGAAAGTCTCTGAATGGAGAGATGTGAGATTACCAAGGCCTTTGCAATGATTCTGCAAAAGATCTCAAATGGAAAGATTCTGTAGACATGTTGAGGTCATTCATATTCTCCTGTTTGCAAGTGACATCATTTTTTCACATTGAATTTTCTAGAACATTACAAACTCCAAAATGAGATACACAAAATTAAAAAAGGTTGTGCTAATAATTTTCAAAATAAAAAACAAATTAATGATAAAGATATATTGTCCAGACTATAAAATTGGACTGAAGGACTCTGGAGTTGGTTTATCAGTATATATTTCTGTGATAGACTAAGGAAATAGATAGTGAGGTAGGCCCAGAATTGACTAGAAATAAAGAGGAGACTGGAATCACATTTTGTAACCAGTGCAGTAAATTCAAAACTCAAATTCTTCTCCTTGAAATGCAAACCTAACTTCTCATTAAAAAAAAAAAAAGCTTTGTTTTTTTTGGTTTAAATAGTAAACAAGCATTTAAGCTAAACCAATCAATATCACTATCTTCCAGCATACACAACTTTTGAACCTATTTTATCTCACTTCTCAATTGAGAGAATAACATATAAGGAGAATGTAAATGTCTTGAGTGAAGGGACTGTCATATTTTTGACTTTTTTACCCAAATATCTAACATAGTAATTGGTATTTATTTAGGACTACTTATTAAATGCTATCAAATTGAAGACTGCTTCCTCCTCCATCCTTGGAAATTAATATTGGCCTTTGTTAAGCTGATTTCAGATACTTTCTGGTGTTGCAAAAATCCCATATTTTGAATACTAATATTCTGCTGATAAAGCTAAAACAAATAGACCAAGGAATCCTACCATCTCTGAAGAATGAAAATGACAAATTATTCAAAGTCTAATTAAAAGGATCATGATGAGACTAGGTTAAAATATAATATGTAATATTTTCAAATGCTATAATGTCACTAATAATGTATATGTATGTAAATTAAGATTGAATGGACCCATTTATCAAAAATTATATATATTGGATGGTCAGTATGGTACCCAGATATTATTAAGAGGCATCAAGGAAATCCCTTGGAACATTTTATAAGAACTTTGCACACTATTGAGAATTCATAAGGAGACACAATTGAAAGATAGAAAGAAGGAGAAAGCATTGATGGTAATGATCTGCACCATTTTAAAGCTGCCCACACTGACAAGATCACAGATATACTGAAATACTAAAGAAATGCAAAGGGTACATTCTCAATGAAATGCTATGAAATTATGGCATAAGCCATAATTCAAAGGTTCAACTCTTTATTTTAAAGCTCATGTGAAATTAAAATACAGAATTATATGTCTTGTGAAAATGATGTGAGCGAAGAATTTCTTTCAGATTTCTACAGTTCCTGTCAGACAAAAGACTCATCTATAGTAGATGAGTGAAAAAAAAATACTATGAACTATAGGAGCTGATCAGATTTTTATTTCCTAAAAATCAGGAAAAAACACTTTTGAATATTTTTTTTATCCTCTCCAGAGGACCATTAATGATTACAATATGAGACTATTTTAAATTTAATAATTTGAAATTCAGTAGGAAAAAATAAAATTAAAGTTTTATACTTTTGGTTGAAACAATCAGCTTAAGTTACAAAATGGTAAAAATTATTAAGTGTTTTTTCAGAAAAAAAAACCTGAATGTTTTGGTGGATTGCTAGCTCAATTAGATTCATTAATGTGATAAACAGTAGGTATGAAGGCAAAAATAAATTATAAGATCTTAGAGGAAGAGAAAAGCTATAATCTCACTGTACTCTGCTCTGGACAGATCACAACTATAGGATTGAGGACAGTTTTATGTGTCATAGTTCAGTAATATTGTTGATAAAGTGAAAAGGATCAAAAGAATTGTAAACCATATGCTTAAGAGTCTTGTCATGTCATTTGAAGAAACTGGTTATATTGAGTTTGACAAAGAAAAAAACTGGGAGGGGTTGGACCATTCATTTTTATATATCTGAAGAGCTGTATTATGAAGAAGACATAAAGCTTGTTCTTACTGGTAAAACCAGGAACAATAGGTGGTTGTTGAAAAGGGGCAAGCTTAGTATTGATGTAACGAGGGGGAAAAGGCTAGCCATTAAGACTAAGTGGGATGAAGCTGCCTTAAAACAGAGAGGATTCTGTATCTTGAGAGGCTATACTCCCACTTGTCAGATAATGGGTATTTCTTTTAAGTATGGGTTTTACTACAAGTTACTGAGGTGATTTCTATCTCTAATGTGACACTATCAAAATAAAATGAATATTTATTAAGTGGCACCATGAATCGTAATACTAGTCCATAAGGAAATCTGAGTGGTTTTCAATGCTATGAGGGGTCAATAATCTTAAGTTTAAAAAAGTTTGAGTTGTAACAAGTAACATGTAAACTACTATATCACCAGCTTCAATCAACTGTGAAAGACAATGGTTGATATCCATGCAAATTCATTCAGATAAATCTTATTTGGGGCCCATATGTTTTTTTTTTTCCTTAAAGAAGATACTCATTAAAAATCAAATTATAGCTGCCTTCTCTATTAATCAAGACTTTCAAAGACATTTTCAGGAAAGTTTTCAGTAAAAATTCAGATGACCTCAAACATAATGTAATACCTTCAAGGGATAGGGTAGGTGTGATTGTAGAAAAGGCATTTTAAGCACTAAGATTGCAGCCCAAGCCTTAAGCATTAATCAAAGAGAAAAAGGAGCCATCCTATTTTAAAGTTGTCAAAACATGTATCACTAAATCAAATAAACTTGTAAGAAATATGGAAAGGACCCTGAAACAATAAAAAAATTGTTGGATTTGGAGTCAGAAGACAGGTTAAAATTCCACTTCTGCCAGAGATAGACATCACCATCAAATAACAACATACATACGTATACATAGAGGTACCCATACACACAGACTGTGTATCTGCATCAATATGAATATGTGCAGTGCCTAATTAAAGGCAAAAAATGGCCTGCTATTCAATGGCAGGACAATGAGAATCTTAATGAATAAGGACACTATTCATGGTCTGATGTCAATTTTATTATCATTAATCCAATTTGACTTTGCCATCTTTAATGAAATAATTTCAAAAAATACTTATAAATGGACTACTACATTTCAGACACTGTCTTAGCTTTTATGAAGTATTACTTCATACCATCATTATTACCTCTGGCATTTCTTAGGAACCAGCCTTAATCAATGTTTTCACCTATGATTGTTTCTAATCAAGGAATAGAGCCATAAGTAAACTAAAAGATAATTATCTTTAATAATAGAAAAACCTACAGAACTTAATTGAGGTGTGTGCTCATTTTCCTTCCCTTCTTCCTTCTTCATCCTAAGTTTATTCTTTAGATGAGACAAATAAACTACAGTCCTTTTAGAAGGCATGGAACTCATTCTAAAAAGTTCAGCAGTCTTTCAGATGGGATCTGCTCAATATCTGAACAGCAAAGAATGGAAGCTTTTTATTTTTATTATATAGACTTATGATGTATATTTATGGTTTTATATATATGTATATACACACACTTATAGGTTTATATATATTGTTTATATGTATATGCATACACACATATATTTTATGAACCCCAAGATAATAACCACTGTTTTTGAATATGACATTTAGAGAGAGAAAAACCTAGCATTAGATGCTAACAGCCAAAGATTAGGTTTGTGACCTCCATGAACATATTTCATTTCTTTGGACTTCAGTTCCCCTACAGGAGACTTTTCTCTGGCCATTCAGTCTTCCATCTCCTGCTACCTGTGTCCCTGAATGGACATCCCCTCTACGTGTCAGCTGACTGACTTCCATCTGGTTGAGCAAAAGACATCTACAGCCTCTGTGTTTAGCCTGATTTGATATGGAGAATATCTATGCAAAGAGGAGGAAGCATCGCGTTGATCTCAAGCCTTCCATCTCTCTTGCTGCAATTGTCTTTTGCAGGAAGGGGAAAAAGAGAGTAGGCATAGTGTATAATTACCATCTCCTATTGTACCAATTTCCTTCATAATCTTCTGTCTTTAGAAAGAAGAGGAGTAGTGAAACAGGGTCTTTCTTCTAAGCATCTGGCTATGCCTTTCATCTCATGCTAAATTTTTCCTCCAGCCCCATTTTCATCCTCTTCTGAAATGAGGAGTAGTTCCTTCCACTTGGGGATGACATAATGATACAAAATACCTAGTGAAACCCTGCACATTTCAATGTGAATTCTAAACCCACGTAAATCATCATTTAAGCCCATTCCTTATCACCTACCATCTGATTCCTTACTCCATCAACTTCAATGAGTGTGCTCCAAATATCTAACCAAACAACATCTATTCCTTCCATGGTATCCTCCAGAATACCTACTTCATAAATAATGCCTTTCCATTCTTTTTAAATGCTCTTTCTCACTGCTTCCATTTTTACCTGTTACTGAAATCTGGCTCCCCTTTGATTACACAGCCTCCCTGGCTATTCTTTCCAGTCTGGCTGCATTTTTAAACATTCCTTTTAGCTCATTTGTTGAGTCAATGATATTGGAGTAGTCATCATTCCCCATTGCCACTTCCAGTTCTCCCCATAGCTCCATTACTCAGTAACCCCTCCTTCTTTGAGGTGCATTAAATTCTTATCCACTATCCAATCATAATTGTTGTCTGTAGACTTCCAGGTCACTATCATTCCTTTCTCCATGAGCTAAATACTTGTGTCACAACTTTTGTCTTTTTCCCTATTCCTGCTCCCATACTCTGGTATTCAATAAACATTAACTCTCCCTGAAATACCCCATTCACTCATTTCTTCAACCTATCTGCTTCTCATGAGCTACTCCTCCTCCCAACTTCAGACACACACAAAGATCATCATACTTTTGATCTTGCCATTACCCACAAATGTGCAACATCCATGCCAAGAATTTGGATATCCTTATACCTGACTATAATCTATTAGCTTTCCACATTTCCCTCTGCCTTCTCTTAGAAAATTTATTATTCATTCAAATTATGACCTCTAATCCCTTATCACTGACTCCTCAGTTCTCTTGCAGGAAATCACCTTTATACTAGCCACTTGCTCTTCTTCTTCCCAACTTGAACAATTAGTGAACAAGTTCAAATCTAAACTGTCCTCTCCTTGAGTCCCTGATCTCTTTATTATAATGCTGATTTTAACTTGCCAACCCTCAGCTTTGATTCACCTCCACAGTGTCCTGCCTTAATTGTTTCATATGTTCTGCTGAATCAAGGCGCATAAAATTATGCAAGTATTCTGAACCCACTACAAATATATGTTACCTCACTTCAACAGGTCCTCCCTGCTACTGGGAAATTCTTCTATACATCTCTTGTCAACTCACAATTCCACTTCCAAACTCTTCACCTCTCCCTAAATCTCCCATGGTTTCCCCTCACTTTACTACCTCAACTGCGAACCATCTTATATTTCACAAGAAAAATAAAAAGACTATTTGCTGTGATTTGTCTTCTCACTTTTCCATGACCTCATATCATGCAGGTTCCTCCTGCTATATTTTCACCATCTCTTTTACCTCATCTCACATGAGGAAGTAACCTTACTCCTTACCAAAGTTAACCTCCCTCTATGTATAAGAGATTGCATTCTCTAACATTTCCTTAGACAAATTGCTCCTTCTGTCATCCCCACTCTATCACTTATTTTCAATTTATTCCTATCTACTAGCTCCTTTCTTACTATCTATACACAGGCTCACATCTCTCCCATCCTGAAAAATCCACTACTTGATCTTTCAAACCTCATTATCATTCTATAGATCTTCTGTTCTTTGTAGCTAAACTTCTCAAAAAAGCCACCTGACAGATGCTTCTGCTTTCTTTCTTTTCACTGTCTTCTTAACCCCTTAAAATCTGGTTCCTGATTTCATCATTTCATTAAAACTTTTCTATACTTAGTTACCAGTGATTTCAATAATAATGACCTTTTCTCAATCCTCATTCTCAAACTCTCTGCAGTTTTTGACATTATTAATCACCTTCTGCTCAATACTCTCATCTCTCTAGGCTTTTAGAACACTACTTTCTCCTACTGTTCTCATTTGACCACTCCTCAGTTTCCTTTACTTGTCTTCAACCAGATTACACCTCTAACCATTGGTGAACCATAAGGTTCTCTCATGGACTCTTTTCTCTAACTCCATACTACTTCACTTGGAAATCTCATTACCTTCCATAAATTTAATTACCATCTCTATGTTATTGATTCTCAAATCTACCTATCTTGTCCCAGCCTCTCTGCTGACCTCCAATATTCAGTTACTTTTTATCGATCACTCTCCCTATCCAATCTGTTGCCAAGTTCTATCAAATTTATCTTCACAGCAATAATTAAATATACCACTTTCTTCTCACACAGCCACCACTATTGAGTCTGTCTGTCTGTCTCATGTCTCTCCCCTCAACAATTAATCTCCATTCAGTCACCAAAGGGATTTTTCAGGAAAGCAGATCCAAACATGGCACTTCCCTACTGCAACAAATCCATTAATTGCAGTGGCTCCCTATTGGTTCCAAGAGTGATTTTTAAATACCTTATTTGATGTCTAAAGCCCTTCCTGCCTACTTATAACTTATCCCCAGTCATACTCTTTGATCCAGCAACACAAACATCCTTGCTGTCCCATGAACAAGAGACTCCATCTTTCAGCTCTAGGCATTTTCTTTGGTTGTCTTCCATGCTCGGAATTATCTCTTTCCACATCTTTCTTTACTCCTTTCCCTGTATTCCTTTAATTCCCAAACAAAATTCCATCTTCTATGGGAAGTCTTTCCCAATCTGTCTTAATTCTTTACCTTCTCTCTTATAATCATTTGCTATTTATATAGTATACAACTTGTTTGTACATATTTATTTGCTTGTTACTCCATTTAGGTTATGAACTTCTTGAGGACAAGAACTGTCTTTTTGCTTCTTTTTATATCTCTGGTTCTTTAGCAGAGCATCTGAAATGTAGAATGTTAACGATTAATAAACATTCAATCAGAAAAAAAATGAACAAGATGATCATCATACAGAAATTCAAGCAAAGTGAAGTAAGTAGGACCAGGATAGTGCTATATATAGTAAGTCACAGTACTAAACCATGATGATCAATGGTGAATGACTTAACTATTATCAGCAATGGACAATTCCAAGGAACTCATGAAAAAAATGCTTAATGAAGCATACCTATTCTTCACATGATTTCCTCAATTAATTATTCTCTACTATTACCAATTTTTGTCTTCTTTCACCACATGAAGAACATGGAAATATACATATATATGTGTGTGTGTGTATGAGGGGGGAAGGTGGGAGGGAGCAAGAGAGAACATGAATTACAAAAAGTCAGAAAATGATTAATTAAACTGTATCAAACATGTAATCTGGATAAAATTTTTAAAAATCAATAAACATTAATGACATTTAAAAACTGATTTTCCTGAGTAAAATGAAATTGGGATAGATTTAATTGAATTCAAGAAATATTTATTAAGTGTGTGCTATGTAAGATAGCAATCTGCTAGTTAATAGGGGACAAAATAATAACCCTTGTCTTCAAGGACTTTATTTTTAAGTACTTTTTAATAAATTAATTTCCTTATTATTTCAGTCATTTCACAAACCTGGCACACTTGACCCTCTTCTGTGATTAAGGGAAAAAATTTAAGAAGGAAAAAAATTAGATATAGTGAACTCACTCAAAGTAAATAATCTCTCCTGGTTTTTATCCATCTCTCTTTCATAGGGGGAAGGAAGATCAAATTGTATATCAGACACTATATGATCTTGGACAAACCACTTAAATTTTCTGCCTTTGTTTTCTCACCTATAAAATGGAGTTAATATTGCCACCTAGTTCCCAGGATTGTTGTGAGAATAAAATGAAATGTATAAGTGATATATAAATACTATTATCATCCACATCATTACTGAAGGAATTTATAAGTTGTCTTAGGAATAGGAATCAAAAGTTACCAATGAGTGGCAAAGGATTGGAAACTGAAGGCCTGTCAATTAGTTAGGAACTGGTTTAACAAGTGGTGGGAAATGATTGCAATGGAATAGTATTGTACCACAAGAAATGCCAAGCAGTCAGATTTCAGAAAAAACCTGGGAAGACTAACTTACATGAACAAGGAAAGTGAAGTGAGCAGAATCAGGAGATCATACAGCAATACTGTATGAGAATTAACCATGGATCGCTTAGTTCTTCTCAGCAATACAGTGATGCAAGAATATTCTAAAAGACTCATGACGAAAAATGCAATCCTATCTATCTCCAGAGAAAGAATTTATGGTCACTAAATGCAGCTTGAAGCATACTATTTTTCACTTTATTTTTGGTCTGTTTAATATATGCATACATATACATTATATAAATAGACATAGACCTAGATATATAGATACATGTCTTCTTTTGCATGACCAATGTGGAAATAGGTTTATGGCTGCACATCTATAAGGTAGATCAAATTGCTTACTTTCTTAGGAAGAAGGTAAGGAAGGGAGAAAACTTGGAAATCAAAATGTTCTTAGAAGCAACATTAAAAATTGTTTTTACGTGTAATCAGAAAAATAAAATATATTTTAAAAGTTAACAATAAATTAATATAATTTGAAAAGGAAGCAAACATTCAACAATTATGGTTATCAGCAAATATTTACAATAGACAGGAGCCTTGAGTTAAATCTTAAAAGAATAAAAGAGTCCAAGAGTCAGAGGTGAGGAGGGATAATGTTACAGCATGATATTCTGGACAGCACACATGATATGGAATGCTGAGTTTAGGAAATAGTAAGTAGGCCAGTTGAATTGGTACCTAGTGTATATAGTGAGTAATAAGGAATAAAGGTCACCTGATTGCTAAACTTCCTTTCACCTACAAATTTATTATCTGATGTAATTATCCTACCAAGTATGTCTTAGAGACTGAAGGAGTGGGATGAGCTATCCCAAAGTGGAATGAGTTGCACTGGGTGGTAGTAAATTCTCATTTCTTCAAAGCTTTACATGAAGACTAGATGATTATTACTAATATAAGAGACACTGTTCTAAATCTCTTTTGATATCTTTCCAAATATGATATTCTCTAATTCTGATAAATGCAAACCAGGTTTCGGTGGGGGAAGCACTGGCTCTTTTGTTGAGAGGATAATATTCCTTTACTGTTTCTGGTGAAGACCATGTAAAAGATAGCTAACTCTCAGTGGAATGGTAGTACTTACACAAGAATTCCAAGGGGGAAGAGCGTCGGTAGTGACTAGCCAACTGTGTATTGCAAGTTTCAAAATTGTGTGCAGGTCCAGCTGAAACCTAGATATTCATTTGTCAGGAAGCTAAAAACATTTGTCAAGTCCTTGTCAGAAAGGAATGAATGTTCTAAGTCATTAGTGTGTGTGTGTGTGTGTGTGTGTGTGTGTGTGTGTGTGTGTCTGTGTCTGTGTGTGTCTGTGTGTGTCTGTGTGTGTGTCTGTGTGTGTGAGTGAGTGTGTAAGTGTTTGCTGGGGTAGGGGGAAGTATACAAATATTAAAAAGCAAAGTAAAACGTGCCAAATTCAGTCAAGCTAGTAGTACAGTTTTATTGGGATTTAGAATGAATTAAAAAAATGTTAGATGAAGCTAGAAAGATTGAGATATTAGCCTGATTGTAGGGTATTGAATGTTGGAATAAGAAGCTTCTATTTAATCCTAGAGGCAAGAGAGTTGTGGAATTAATGAGACCCCCCCCCCCTTTCTCTCTGAGTGAATATGTGTGTGTGTGTATTTATGACAAAGAGACAGAGTGATTGACTGATTGGTTTTCATACCTTTGACCTTGACAAGAACTTTTTTGTTAAATATATGAACAATGAACTGGAAGAGTAGAAACTGGAAATCAGGAAAGGAGGGATCTCGTTTCTAAACTTTTTATACTATTCCAGATAAGACATGACAATGGCCTAAATTAAGGCCATAACTGAGACAATGGAAGAAAAGGAACCAATACAAGCACTCTTATGGAGGTATATTGATAGAATTCAACCTCTTACTAATTGTGGTGAAAACAGGGAGAAGGAAATTATTTTGAATCTTTAGTTATGATCCAAGGTGATAGGAAAAAAGTGTAGATGTCTGGATAGGGGTAGATATGTTTACCTGAGGCATTTGGAAGTCCAACAGGCAATGGTAAAATAGAACTGGAATTCAGAAGAAAGATGAAAGTTTAATAGAAAGATTCAGAAGCATTAATGCAGATAAAAACTAAATCATTATAAGCTGATAAGGTCTCTAAAAGAGCAAGTACAGCATGGGAATGGAAGAACACCTAGGACAGCAGCTTGTGGGAAGTGAGGTTGAGTAAATGAGCAATAATTAATGAACCAACAAAGGAGATCAAAAAGGAGGGATAAGAATGATATGAAGAGGAAAAGAAAAACAATTCAAATTATTTTCAAAAAACATAAAATAATGAATAAATAGATAGTGCTGACTCCTCATTCCTTCATATTTAACTTATGAATATGACATGGTAAAATGATAACTTCCAAATTTAGTGAAAAATCAATGTAGATAAATTCATATTTATAATACTATATATCAAGCTAAAAATCCGTTGTGATTCATGAACTCATTTATTAAATTTGTTAAACATTTACTATGTGCATAATACCATATTAGATGTTGATAAGATATAAAAGAATTATAAAAGGAATAGTAAATTTCAGGAATTTTTATATAAATGAAAACAACATATGCTTATGATACAGGTAAAAGAATTATCTGTAATAAATAGCAATATTAATAATAAGTATCTATGTGTACTCACTTTTTTGTGTCATGATCAGTGATATTTGGTCAAGAGACTCCTGAGAAAAACCAAGAACTATAGTTAAGTGTAATTCATCCAAGCAAAATGAAGGGATGTAATGTCCAGAAACTGAATCAACATGGTAAGGAATCTGAGAAGGACTTTTGACCAAGAAGTACTACTAGGGAACCAAACTGCATGAATCACTGCAAAATATTCATCTCTAAAAAATACAAGAAATAATGATAGGCTTTTCAGCAAATACATGATTGTCAATTTAGGGATTTAGTGGATCTGTGCTCTCATCTTTTCAAACAACAATGGAGACAAATGGAATAGTTAGAATATATTTGCACTGTTTTTGAATGATCTACATTAGAGTCTAGAGTGAAGCCAGTCTTAATGCCTTGGGATAAAAATTTAGCAAATTAATTTCTAAGTGTAGGTATGCATGCATGAAAATCAAATGGAACAGCCGAAGTCAGTAATCATACTGATGCATCATTCTTCATATGTGTATCTGCCAAGCAAAGATGCAGTCAAGTATGAAATTGTGAACTAGGCCAATATTGTAAGAATGGCAAACAAAAGCTTTTGCTAGGATTTCAGCTGAAAAACAATGCTAGCAAATAACACAATATTTTATAGGACTAATAGCAATATAGAACTTTAAATTTGGAAGATTTGATGTCACTAAAAACATGTCAGAGAGAAGGGTAAGGACAAACCTTAAATTCCCTACTATTGAGTTGGAATAGACTAAGTTGATCAAGTGTCCACACTAAGTTCACTACCAATATGGTGAAACCCCAACTTCACTAGGTACTGGGCTGCTTAAAGTGGGTCACACTAAGCCATGTCTTAAATGAAGTGGGTTAAAACTCCTTTGCTGATCAGAAATCTGATCAGATTCATGAGTAGCTACTGTATTTCCAGCCTGTATGTGACAGGAAAGCCCAGTGTCAAAATCAAAAATCAAAAATAATCCAGGACTTCCAAACCAGAATTGTGGAGTGGGGAGATTTCTTTTCATTCCTCTATATGTTTATTGTTATGAACTTATTTTGCATTTATTTTGATAACCAGAGGGAGGATTCGTTTAGTTGATCCTTTTTTTTATGAGGATTCTCAAAATGAAGTCTGTGAATTTCTAAAGGCTGTTTCCTGATTGTTAGTGCAGTTTTAAATTTTAATAGCTCAAAAGGGTCCTAAGACTTTTGGAACATTCAGTATTTCAAAAATATTTTATAAGTATTCTAATATTTTTTACTTTCTTTGTAATCTTATACACTTTCTTCATTTTAAAATCAATTTGTGAGAAGGGATCTATAGGTTTCACCAAACTGTCAAAGCAGATTATGAGAGGAAAAAGGTTTAAAATTCTCCTCGGTGGAGATTTAGGAAAAGAAACTTTCCAGAGTTATACATTATAAGTCATCACAGAGGGTCGATAAGCCTCATAAGTAATAGTAGCACACAAATTGATAAAAAATGAGAAATGTTAGAAGTTTTAGAATATACATTGGGTCCAGAAAAGTTTAATAAATTTTTCAGCTTTATGATCATAAAACTTCAGTAAGACTTTTAGAACATTTGGTATAATCATTTCCTCTTTTGTGAAGACATTGCTTTAAAATCTTACATATAGAATGCTATTATTTATTTTCAGGTTGAAGAGAACTCAGTGTTTTACATATAAAGAAAGAGAAGTCAAGAAATGTATACAAGATCAACAAGTAAAGTAGTAGTAAAATCAGAACTAAGACCCGATTTTTTAATTCATTCATTATACTAGAGTATGGAAATAATTCACCATTTAATTGTAATTATATGCTTAAGAAAAAATACACAAGCAAAACTAAGGTTTAAAAAAATTAAATATATTTTAAGTAGAGTATTGCCACATCTAAATAAGCATCGCATGTACTTTTGTTTCAAATTATAGAGTTTGGCCAATGACTGTCAATTAGATTGCGCAAAATTGTCCCGATGATCTCCATTAGAGTAACCCTTCAAATGTGCACTCCCAAAAATATAGCAGCTCTGTCATGGAATTCAATATTATCAATAGCAAAATTTCTAAAAACTGATGAAATTAATTTTTATGTAATGGTTTACTCTCTTGTTATCTTAGGGAAAAAACTTTAAAATTAAATACTGCTGGATAATGTTTTTTTTTAATTTAGATCAATTTGCCTCAATATACTGTATTTTTAAATGCTATTCAAACTGTTTATAAATATTTTCATTTTCTGGTCAAACTAAATACTTTCAATTATTTTAAGAGTCTAATTTTTTTTAAATAGTACCATATGCTTCACTGAATTATTGCCAATTAGAATATTACTTTGTTGAAATTGCTACTTTTCTACACACATTTTAAATAGATTATTAATATAATGTGTAAGCGATTAATCCATAAATACCAACAAATTAAACAGCTTTTAACTGGTTGCCTGACCCTCAGCTATTGATGTAAAAAAGAAGAAACCTTTGGCTAATTAGAAGCTTTCAAGATTATACACAATAATCTTTCAATAAAATGCCTTTAGAGAATGTCTTTATAAACTACATTAAAATATCCAACTATTCATTGAACTAAAGTGAAGTCAGAAGAGCTCAATTTTAGTAACATTCTTATTTCTCTATGTTTAACTAAAGCCATTGTTTCACATAAAACATATTGTAACATGATTCTATGAAATTAAAATGAAGGGTTATTGTTTACTATGCTATACAGACAAAATATAAGTAATAACTCCAGTATATTTTCCTTAAGTTGTACACCTATTTAGGTGCATTTCTGTGTCTACACGTAGATATGTACATGTAGAATCAAATGGATAATGATTATTTATCTACATGTTAAATTAATTCATGCAAGCTTGATTATGAAATAAAAATAATTTTAAACAAATGATCAGTGGCCAAAAATGTAAAGATGCTTATTACATCAAGAGAAAAGGAAATGTTGCCATACCTACAAATTTAATTATTAGTACTAAATATATTCTAAAATTGCCAGAAAATTTAAATGTGTTGTTTTGATGATAATCCAATAAATCTTGACTTAATTAGTACAGAAAATAATTGATCGTCTCTATTTGGTATTTTGATATTTTCTTTTGTGCTTAGCCTAATCAAAATAAAATCAAGTAAGCATTTATTTCAAGAAGAATTAATCCATTTTCCTATTTTGGAAATACCTAAAGTCGTATAAGGACCTTAACATATTTTTCCAATAACTTTTTGCTTAGTCTCTAAATTAAAATTAAACAGAATATTGTCTTATTTCATAATTTTATTGATAACCTATATTAATTACCAATGAAATATTTTAAAATCTTGACAAACCATGCTCCAGAGTCCTAAGTTTCAAAGAAACTCAAGTACAGATTGTTTTCAGTGGGTGTAAGTACACCCACAGCTTACATCTAGAAATGTGATCTTTTAATTAATGGAGCTGACATTCATCAACAACTTGTTCACATTTCTTAATGGATAAGTGTTGAGAGCTAATCCATGTTCCACTTGCAATATAACAGCTATAATTAAAATACTTTCCACATTTTAAAAGGATACAATAAATGCTAATGAATCTTTACTAATTCATTATGACTTTGTGAATCCATTGATTGGACTATGAAATAGAAAATATTATAGTAAGTTTTAACCAATTAGTTAATGAATTGATAATAAAAAACACTATCATCTTACTAATCATCTGAAAAACAAAAACATATGAAAACCATCCCTGTTTTCCAAATGACAGTTAAAAGAAAAACATAAAAAAGTTTCATTATTATGATTCGGGATCAGATCAAGGATGAGATAAGGAAAGTCCCTTTGCCACTCAGACTTCCAAACGCAAATATTTTTAAGAGACAGAAATAAATATTTTTTTTCTTACATAGTGAGTATGACAAATAGCTAATTGGATCCTGGTTATGGCATGTAAAAATGTGTTTCTTCACAAATATATATATATACATATACATATATTATACTATAATAGTAATATGAAGTCACTAGAGTAATTCAACAAAGGTGTATGGGGTTCATGATTGTACTTGCATTGGATATCTGATTGAATCTGTAGTATTTATTACTAGGAAAACAAATTAAGTCAACTATATAAAGGCTTTCTGTATAAGTAACAATATCAACTTCTACTGCAATATAGACAAACTAAAATGGAATATTAATTAAGCAGATACTTTCAGTCTTATAATTTGTCAATACAAATTGAACTTAAATTTAGGAGGGCAATTTTTTTTTACAGAATTTGGTCAGATATTTCAATACGCAATGAATTTATAATAAATTTGGGAAATCATACACATGGAATTTTGAAAGTATTATATATACACATATCACATATTAAAATATGTACAAATTATAGATTCACCTAAAACATGTGCCTTGACCTTTCTCAGACACTTATTTAAGGTTTAAAAATCACTACTTCTAAATCCTCATAAGTGCATTCAAAAGATAGAATTATTCTAATTGAAAACTATTTTTCAAATCCATATTTTAACCAAAATAAAATAAAATAAAAATTGTCACTCATTTAATAGGAAGTCCTATTTTACATTATACCTTTCTTCATGAATACCTTTTATATGTTAAAAAAAGTTCTTTTGACTGTATAGAGAAAAATGTATATGCCTTCCATGAAACTGTTCTCATTCTAAATGAATACTATCGAAGTTCCTTATGGTTTGACCTTTTTTTTTTATCCTTTGGAGATTTATCCTGGATTCTCTGATGGTGATGAAAAGTTCCCAAATCAACTTTTCATAGAAAAAAGAGAAAAAGAAGTCCAAAAATTACATTATAAATCTATTAATGTAAATAAAATGAAATAAAAGCTTAGCAACTTGATGATCAGTTCTTTAAAATAATTGTAGAAAATCAGTGATGTTGAATTTTAAGAAAAATATTTCACTAAATAATTTTATGGGAAAAGCATATTAGAAATGCAAATCTAATGTTATGCTATAGAGTTTTCATAGCACCGTTCTTGTTTTTTTTTCCCCTCCCAGTAAAGGGTAATAAAAATGACCTGTGCAACTTTATTATAAGTACATTTATGTAAAATAAATTAGAGAAGAATTGAAGAATATTTTATCAACACTTAATAATTAGCATAAGGTAGTGTTCAGACTATTAAATGCCAAATTTAGGCCATAGAATATGGATTGAAAACTTTACCACTGTGGTATGAACTTGCATCCTATGTTTATTCAATGTTTGCCAGTTCAATTGCAAGTTCAATGCTTGCCAAGAATGAGATTTACTTTCAAATATAATTTCTTACAAATATATTTATTTTTATTGCCATTAATTAAGAAATTCAAACAAACTTCAAATTACTTTCAAAAGAACCCTTTTCTATAGATTACAGAGGAAAGTCAATAGGAGGATTACCTCTTTTATATATTGCAAATTATTTTAAATTAATAATAATAAACTTACTTAAGGCTAGAATTGGGAGAGAGAAAAAAAGAAAACACTGAATTTTCTTTCCCCTGTCTTTTTACATAGTGAGAGGTTTAAAAAAAATCAGCTGTGAAATATTTAGATCTAAATCCAATGACATAATGTCAATTATTAAAAGATCAGAAAACAGATATCTATTTCTATATAATAAAGCTCAGAGGGAGGGAGATTGAATATCAGAGTAATATTGAAAGGGGATTTAAAAAAATACTAATCAAACTGAAAAATTTGGTGGTCCCTAATCTTCAATTGTTTTTTCCTAGATTCACATTTATACAAGCTCCATTAAATAGATGCTATTAGAGAAGTCATTTCTAATCAGGTCATTTTCTCTCTGAGTAAATGCTGATGGTTTCCTGGAGAGTGAATATGATTCAAATAAACTCCTAAGTAGAGCAGAAATACATACCTTCTCTATTAAGCATCATCACCAACAGCCCCTTCTGGAAATAGGTTCTCTGAATTCCTTATAGTCTTAGATCTACCTTAGATTCTTTGCCATGTGGCACTGTATTTAAAAAATAAAAAAACTTTAAGGGAAAAGTGCAACTCAGTATGAGAAGACATTCATAAAAGCTGAGAACAACAACAAAAAAATTCATAATATATTAAAATGTCTATTTTATATAGTTGTCATTTCTCTTTCATTTTACATTTCCCTGAGTGGTGTTTTTTTTAAACCTACGTATACTTACCTGTATTTTATTTGAAAACATGAGTATGAGCAGAGTTAAATAATTTGCCATATTTTCTTCATTACCTCATGTACCAAACTTTTAAACTAATTTTAATAGTTCTATTTAATATTACTTATGGGTTGATTTTTAAAATATCATTAAAATCTAAAATCCTCCTAAATGGGACCAAGTGTGATAGGAATACAGAAAGTGATAAATATATCTGGACTTTCTTTTCTGAATGATTTTAAGAGTATATGAAACTTTTTTGCCTTATTCTCAGTAATTAACCTTTTGGGAAGATGATTGTGTATGGGGCTAGGGGAGTCATTAAAAGTTATCTGAAAAATAAAATGCTACCAAAAAAAGTTATCTGGTTGACCCCCTTTCCTATTGTAAGAACTATGCTAATACAAAAGAGATTTGATCATTTTTTTTAAAGAATCTCAAAGGTAGGTAATTCTAAAACTTTCCTTAGAACAAGTAAAAGTAAATGAAATAACTTTTAAACAATTGCTGCATGAACATGATTGCATTATAAATGTAAGACATTCTATCTCTCTAAAAGAAAATTACTGGCAATTTAAAAGATACTTATTTATTAAGCACTTGGAGTCTAGAATAATGAATTTGTGATTCAAGGAAATGTTTATATTTAAATTTTCCTAGGTAGGATATTATTCTATCTCTACATCCTATGAAATGCTGAGTATATTTTGGAAACCAGTATGTAGTAAGTATAAAAGTAATGAAAAAAAGGAAGTTTTTTTTTGTTTGTTTTTATGTTTGCTTCCCCACCCCACACCCACTCTGACTAGATATGAAGAGACCTCCTGTGCCCTTGTCTTACCTATTACAAAACCCCTTGGAAAGAGCCAGAGATTAGTAGTTTCCTGTCTAATTTCTGCTGTCCCACTGGCCAGATGTATATTTGTAAACCACATTAAGCACCTTAAGCCTCAGTTCCTTCATCTTTAGAATGGGTACAACACTATTTGTCTCTGTCAACTTGAAGAGCTTTCTGTGAAAATAAATGAGAGGAAGTAGGTGAATTGTTTCAAGTTGCTAAATAAAAGGCACTCTGTATATTCAAGGAATTACTACCTTAATTTTCATATTGGCTAAAAATAGTGAAACAGGATGTTTTCAATATCCTTTATCTTTGTATCTGAACTTATGGTAGATATGTTTTCCTATTGCCATTCAAGTTATAATAATTACTGAAATTCTAGGAAGAAGGAAAGAAAAGAATTACTCCAAAAGAAAAGAATTACTGAAAAGCTTACATCAATTTCTTAGCTTCTATTCCAACTGTAACACAGCAATTTATTTTTAAAACATAACGTATGCTGTTTCAAGGAAAGAAATACAAAATCTCTTGCACCTAAGTTGCCAAACAATGTGATATTAGGTAATTATTTTTCTCTAGGCTTAATTATTTAGATTCCATATATTCTGATGAAAGTAGAGCCAAAATGAAGTTACTTCCACCTAAGCAACACGGACTCTTTTCAGCTATACTGTGAAACACTTTCAAAAGTCTATATGTAGAGCAGATACTGGTGTCCTGGATGGAAATGGAGTAAAAATAAATAGAAATACAGTAAAAAAATTACAAAATACAGATTTTAGGTTTATGTAGATCTTATATATGATGTTATATGAATGTCATATATATTTATATATTAGTGTAGCTAAGTCAGAATACTACATAGGAGTTGCATACTGAATTTGCAACTTCGTACATAAGAAACAAAATAACTTTTCTGAAATGTAACACATATAAAATTTGCTCTCATGATTGAACAGGGATAAATTATTTTTCTGCTTAGTTCTAATACAATTTTCCACTGCTCCATCTGCTGGATGTCCCTACATTTCCAGCACTAACTGATAACCTCTAAAAAGTAACACGAACTAATTCAGCAGGTGGCTTCAACAATCTCAAGCCTTACCCATGTTGCAGGGAAGATTAAGGTGACTTTTTTTAAGTGAAGTTACTTTCCCATATACAAATAAACAATATTCAATAAACTCATAAAAAGGCTCAAGTCTAGAACAGTATGTTTCACTGTCAATAACGTTACAGACAAGGCAAACTACAAAGGCAGGGCGGACATATCGGTTTACAAACTACTCCTAAATCATGCAGATTTTGAGAATAGTAATGTTTCCTTTTTAAAATCTCTTTTGGTTTTTGACACAAGACTGGGTTTCACATCTTGACATTTTTTACGTGACAATTCTAAGGACAAAAGTTTCCAAGGACTCTTTAGACGCTGCCTGAAATCAAAGCACGAAAATCTCTTACATTGACCTCAGATTTCTCCATTCAAGAATTACCAAAAGAACGTGGAAGAGCCCTTAGTCCTAGGGTTCTCGGTGCAGGCTGCACGGGAGTCACGTTTGGGCAGCGAGGCTGATGCACTTTCCTTCCTTCACCATCTGCTGTCACAGACGGGACAACGTGCTACCGCCAGCTCCGACCACCGGTCACCGCTCGGATGTTGAGGCTGCTACCGCCGCCACCCGCACCTCTAAAACAGGGCTGCTGTAAAGAAAGGGTTACTCCTCTCTGGGAGTCGAGTGGCGGCAATCAAACTTCACCTGCTTTAAGCTATCCCTCGGTTTCAATGAAACTTACATGCCTCTGGATGCAGGAGTACCACTGAAAACCTTTATCTACATATAGCGGGGTTCGCAGAGGCGGGGGATAGGGAGGTGGGAAGCTATCCTAATGAAGGGCACCCCAAACAGAGCAGACGGCCGAGTTAGAGACGAGCCTCCTTGGCAGGGATAGGATGCACCGCGTCTCTGGCCCATCCTGCTCACCTCCCCTTCCCTTCTCCTCTCCACAAATGATGACCCAGGTTACCCAGAGAAGGTGGCTACCCCGGGCGGAGAAGGGAGGTGGATGGAGGCAAAGTTTGACAAACGATGACCGCTTCTGGAAGGGAAAGAAACCTGGCAGCCCCAAATACACACTGCGTAGTAGGAGTAGAGCAAAAATAGACATAATTTTTAAAAGTGCTACATACCTTTCTGCCGGCTCCAGGCACCGCCCGGGGGGAAGTGGCTGGAATGTGGTGGGCAGGTGCAGTTGCTAGTGCTGGGGTTGGCAGGGAAGCCCCCTTACAAACCAGCCTCCCTCGCGCTCCAAGGTGTGCTGGGAGGAGGAGGCGGCAGTCTACGCCGCCGTTGCCACTGCTGGCCGGAGGGGCGGGCAGCAGCTGCCGCCGCCGCCGCAGCAGCAGCAGCAGCAGCAGCACCACGGGAGGCGCTGGGCAAGGCACACAGTCACTTGGGCAAGTGAAGTTGGGACGACCTCAGCCGCAGCCCCGGGCAAACGGAGAGAGCAACACGTCTGGTGTGAACTTTACAGTTTCAGTCGGGGCGAATACATACACGCACGCACACACATGCATACATACGCACACCCACCCACACACACATACACACACACACACATACACGCGCGCGCGCCGCGCGCCAAAGGAGCACCTCTCCTAGCCGAGCGAACTGGAGCCGGTGTCTCTCTCTGTCCTTCGCTTTCTCTCTCCCTCGTTCTTATTGGCGCGGAGGTTATTGTTTTATTTATTTATTTCCTCCCTCGCTCCCCAGCTTCCCCCTCCCTTCTTCTCTTTACGCTCCCCGCTCCTCCTCCTTCAGCACCTTCTCCACCTCCTTTTTTTTCCTCCTCCTCCTCCTCCTCCTCCTCCTCCTCCTCCTTCTTTTCCCCTAGCCAGGGAACCAGTCCTCAGTACTCGGGTCTGCAAGCTCGGCTAAGCTGCTCCACAGCCAACCACAGCTCCAATTTGCCTGTGTTTGTGCGCGCGGCTGGGGTGGGGTGGTGATGCTAGGGGAAGGCGGGGCTGGGTGGGGGGGTCGGCGCGGAGAAGGGAGAGGGGAAAGGACAAGGAGATAAGAGAAGAGGCCTGGGGCGGGGGCCAAGGGATTCGGGGAGTTCTGTACCCCAGTTCGGGTGGATGTATAACGTGATGCTCAAGGAAGAACCTCTGAGTTCGGAGTGATGGAGGAGAGGAAAAAGCAGGCTCCTGCTTAGTGCTTAAAGGACTAGAGGCTGCTGCGTGCAGCCTGGCGGCTGGAGGCAAGGAGATGTGAGCCGAATACTGACGCCGGCCGCGACCTCTCCACTACTGCTGGAGTAGCTGGGCTGAGCTGAGCTAGGCTGAACTGAGCGTGCGGTGGCTACCACTGCGCCAGCCACAGGAGCACTGCCCTTTCCTCCTCCTCCTCCCTGACCACCAGGAAGGTTTCAGCCCTGCCGCCTCCTTCTTCCCCTCTTTAGTTCTCTAATGCTTTTATTAACCCCTCAGGATCACTCTGATGAGCATCGCCATTTAGCCAGGGAAGATGCGAGTTTGCACTTGTTAATGGTGGTTTAAGTGCTATACTATCCATCTTCCTTCATCCCCCTCTTCCACCGCCCTGACTGAACTCCCCTCATTTGCTCTCCATAAAGGTGCAGATTGTCCCCATGGGCTTTTATTTGCCAACCCACTGTTCACTTGGGAGGGATGAACCCTTAAAAGAAATGGGCGCTGCTGGCTATCCTTACACCACAGCAACTGGGGTTTCTTGCACCTAAACGATGCTCGGAAGGCACCACAGACATTGGCACTAGCAGCAGGGACAGCGTCAGAGCTTGGGCTGCCGGTGCTGTGCCACAAGGACTGAGAGAGCAGAAGGTTACTGATTCTCCAGTCCCAGCCTTCTTCACAGGTTTGCAAAGTAACACTCCCTCAAGTCTTTCTCCAGCCAGTTCGGATTCATCCATAACCTTAGAGCAGCAGGATGCCCTTTCCCGTCTCAAGCAATGTCTCAAGCACTGTCGAGGGTGGATCTGAGATAAGCAAGCTCTGACTTAGGGAATTCTTCCCTCCACCTCCATCATCCTTACCCTGCTGTCTGACCAGCTACTCTCAAGCTGTATTTTTTCAAACACCTTTTGATACTAAGGAACAGGCTTTTCAAAGGTTTTAAGAATATCATCAAGGGGGGATAAAGGCTCAGAAAGAAAGCAGGATTCATGGAATGGGGAGAGGGAGAAATCTTCTCACATGTTAATAGAACCTATCTAGATGTTGGGCATTTCCAGCTGGACTGCTAGGTCCCAGATAAGCAACATGTGGCTGGTACCACTGACACCACTGAGTAGGGTATCCTAGCCTTCCTTCTAGTAATATATGATTCTCTTTGCTTTCTCTGTTCTTTTTCTGTCTTCTTCCCCATCCCTTATTACTCTTATGTCTCCTCCTTGCTCTACATTTAGTGGACAAAGTTGTTGAATTAATGGATTTATTTTTCTCTTTGCTTATACCTTAACTTTCCCTGTGGCTTTTACTAAACTCTACTAGTTGCCTAGCAAAAGAAAACTAGTATCTTGTTCCAGGAGAGTAAAACTTAGGAGTGTTTGACTCTAGAGTAGAAGGATGGGGATAGCTACAGCCCAGGGAATAAAGGCAAGAAAGGCTAGCTAAAACAAGTAAGGCAGGAATATGAAGAGTGAATAGAACTCAGGGAGGGGAAACAAACAAACATGACTAACATAGGTACTCAGAGGCCTATGTAGTATGACTTCTCTAGGATAGATTTATTTTCTGTGTGACATAAAACATGCTCCACAACTTGCTTGCTATATTGTCATAGATGTCATTTCTCTACCTTAGCCTTCAGGTTTTCCATCTATAAATTAAGTATGTTAGATATCTTTCGACTTCAATATTAGCTGAGTGTGACTCACTTTGATGACATCAAGAAAATCAAATATGTGTTCATTGAGGGTAATAGAGCTAGATGTTCTCCCTTCAAACTGTAATGAAGAGCCTCCAGTCTTTTTTTTTTAATATTTCTATACAGCTTGGCATTTTAGGCTCAATACTTGGAATCATTTTGCTAATATGATGTGTCCTTGATTTCTCTCCCCTGCCATTTCTCTCCCCATTGACTTGAAGAATCTGATCACTTAGAGTAGCATGAGAAGATTATCTTTGTTCATTCAAGGTACCTCTATTTATGTCCTACTTTGACATTTCATTATAGTGTAGAGGATACTCTGGGTTCCAGCATCACTTTTTTATAATAATTGAGAAAGGATAGAAAGAAAGAAAAGGAATGGGAGAAGGAAGGAGTCTAAGAGTTTAGAGACAGAGATGGAGGGGGTGAAAAGTAAAAGTACTCTACCCTTAATTTTGATGTCAAATTCAATGTGATGCACTCTAAAATTCTATGGGGAATTTACCAATCTACTGGGGGGATGGACTGGAAATAATGGCAAATCTCAGGCTACTGGCCTGGCAGAAAGGAAGTCTATTCATTCTGATACTATAAGTAGTATGACTGTTAAGAAAAATGCATTTGTGAATGTCATATTTGAAATGGAATCTGCCCTGCTTACACAGTATACTATTATAAGAATACAATAACTTCAACAACCAAGAATAAAAATGTCTGTCAGTTAAAAAAGCAATATTAAAGCACTGACATTTTCAAACCTCACTCTGATGATGATTTTGTGAGTATATAATGAAAAGTCACTTAATATCATGTTGTACTACCTTTCCAGCTAGTAAAATGAAATGGAGAAGAATCTTTATCTGTTTTTGCAGACAAGTTTGAATTTATGAAGATCCCTATGTTTTAGAACTCAAAGGGAAATTAAGTAGTGTCTAGTCTGATATCCACATTTTATAGATAAAGAAACTGAGGTTAAGAGTCTACATATGGTGATTTAACCACAGTAATACAGTAAGTAGAGTGGCAGATGGAAAATTTGAACCAATGTCCTCATGTTCCAAATCCAGAGCACTTAGCACCTCATGCTTATCAGTTAAATAATGTTCCAGGAACTATTAGAGTATAGATGGCTTTTCAAGAAGGTAAAGGGAATGATCAGCAGGATGTATGTTGGTATCAACGAATTTGAAAATAAAGGTGGGAGCAAGTAACAGGAGAGTTGACATGAAGGGAAAGTAATTTAAAATTTGGGAATGTTGTGAAAGAGGGAAAAGTAGGATTAATAGGGATTTATGGAGCTTGGTTTGTTATCTAGTAGACAATAAATGGAAAAATCCCTTGGGGGGATGGTGTCTATAGAGGACTGTCCTTTGAGCCAGGAAGAATCCTGTCCCATGGTTCTGCTGGAAGTTAATGATACAAACACATTTTACACACACACACACACACACACACACACACACACACACACATATCTATTTATATATTTATACATATATGTATGTTATCTATCTGTGTATGTAGATATGCACTTATACAGTGAAGAGATGAGGAGAGAGATGTATGTATCTTTCTATTTATCTCCTTACCCTTCAGATACTGAGGCAAGGCCTTTAGTAATATTAATAACAGTACTAACAAAATACATGACACTTAAAGGTTTGCAAAATCCTTTATATATATATATATATATTATACCACTTGAGCATCACAACAGAATTACAAGATGAGGGTTGTTGTTATCTCCATTTTATAGAGGAGAATACTAAGGGTAAATGAAGTTAAATGATTTGTTCAGGATTCCAGATCTAGTTAGTGTCTGAGGCAGAATTAAAGTGGGGTCTTTTTGATTGCAAATTCACTGCTGGACAGCACCTAGCTAGAGCAAAGTCAATCTGTTTTCCCAGGAAAATTAGTCTGTGATTTTGAGAAGAGACATTCTTTCTCTTCTTACCGTCACATTTTTTAAATAACCAAGGTAAACCTACCTACAGTGTTGGCCTTAGGCATAATATAATTTCAAGTTTATAGCATCAGAGATTTAAAGCAGCAAAGGATATTAGAATCCATAAAGTCCAATTGCCTCATTTAAGCAGTAAGAAAACTGACAGACACATTGTGAGACTAAGTAATTTAAGGAGGGTAAAAAATATAATAATTAACTGAGGTGATATTTGAATCCAGGTCTTGTCTTCACGTCCAGTGTAAACCACAAAATAAAGGGATGTTGGGACTTAAAAAGTCAATATCAGCCTGTTTCACTATTTTGCCTAATCATCATCAACAAATAATAGGTGATAGATGGAAAAGAAATAGCAAATACAGTTGATAAGAAAAAAATAGCTCAAAAAGTGGGGGAGAACACCAAAAGTTGGGAAACATCTTAGAAAGGCAGTGGAAAGATGCTGATGACAAATCGAATGCTTCCTAATTTTTTTTCAAGAATGTCCCTGCTTACAGCATTTTTGTAAGAATCAATGAGATATTTATTTGCAAAGTGCTCTTTAGCAATGGCATAATTTGTTATCTCATTTAAAGATGAACTTATTGGCAAGTTTGCCATGCTACAGTCAAGGAGAAAGTTTATTTTTTAGAAGTTTTGTTATACAAAATTAAAATAAAAAAACACTCAGATAAAATCACAGCATTTATGACATTCTTATAGAAATCAATCTTCATTCTAGGTCATGCTTTATGAGATTTAATCATTGTTTCTGTTGCTTATCTTCTCCTCATTGATAATCAGTCAATAAAAAATTTACAAGTATTTATTGAGCACTTTTCTGTTTGCCCAGGAGTAAGCTAGTAGAAATAGGGTGGGGGATGAGGAGAGTATGAAGACATGTCTCATGACCTTGAGGAGTTTTTAATTTAGTTCAAAGACACAACTCCCAATGATAGAGAATGCTAAAAGACAATATACAATCAGTTCCTTAATGTTTGTGAGGGAAAGTACAAATGCTGTGCTTTCAGAGAAGGGATAAATCACTCGAGCCATTGTGATGAGAAAGTGAGGGAGCTTGACTTCAAACTTTGAGGATGGGTGGAATCAAGGAAGCAAGCAATTATTCTCTGTTTTCTATGTACTAGGTATTGTACTAGTCTTTGGAGATATCAAGACAACAGGGAAACAAACACTACTCTCAAGGAACTTCTGGTCTAGTCAGGGAAGAACACATATACATATTCACAGATAGATAGATGGATAGATAATAGAGATATAAGAGATAAGATGGTAGAGATGAAAAATGATAGCGAGATGACAGAGATAGATTGTGTATAAATGTGTATGCAGGGTCATACACACATCTGTCTCCATGGTTTATGATATTTCTATTGATCTCTATTATATCTCTATTCTTTATAATCTCCTTCATCTCTCTATCATATCTCTATCATCTCTCTAGATCTATTTAGGTATCATCTATCTACAAAATAGATACAAGCTATTTGGGGATGTACATTATAAAGGGACATTTGAGCTGAGCCTTGAAGGAAAATAGAACTTTAATGGGTAGAGGGCAATGATGAAATTTCAGGTTGGGCAAATAGCATGGGCAAAAGCACAGTAATACTGACTTTAGCAGATAAGGAGGGCTGGGAACAATTTTGCCTAACTAGAACTGAGAGTTCTTGTTTTTAGACACCGCCTGAGCCTTGTTTACCTTATCCTTAATTTAGAATGAGATGGTGTGTGAATGTCACAGTTAGATTCAATTGACATTAAACATTACAGGCCTGAAATATCTTTGACTCTGAACTCAATATTCTTGTAGAAACCTGTGTACAGATGCTCCAAACTTTAAGAAATCCTCCATACATTTTTTTCCAGATTTCAAAACAGAAAAATGAAGTTATTATCTTCTAATTAGTCCTACTGAAAAGGGGGTATATTTTTTATAAAAGGATTACCTAATATACTCTGTTATTTTTTTTACTTGGGGTGGGGGGGAGAGGCTGACTTCTGATTTCATTAGTGTCAAGAGCTCTCTTTTTTCCCCTGAATATCAGTACCTGCTCTGCCACTTACCATTTTCAAAAGTTGTCTAGGACATAGAGAAATAAAATGACCTATTCAAATCATATGATCATTATGTATCAGAGAAGGAATTTGAACCCACTTCTTCCTGACTATAAAGTAAGCTATTTTTGTACCATATGTGGCTTCTTCTCATTGTTCTTTTAAGAGTGCATTTCAAATAAATAAATGTTTAATAAAGGACTACTAGAATCCGTTGGTCTCTGCTCCAATGGAGCTTACAGTATCATGGATATTGTGATATACATGACTCACAATATAGTACAAAGCAATACACAATAATTGCGTAAGAGAAAGAAAAAAATATTTTAAATAAAGGCTGAAGGGGAAAGGAATTATTGAGCAGTACATATACTTTATCTAGTCTCCCACCACCTAATGTCACCAGCAGGTAGGGTTCCCAGAAGTGAGCTGCTACATCATCCTTCTAAATTCTAGGGGAATCCCAAAAGGCATTAGTAGTGGTTTTTCTAGGATTATAGATCACAAGCTCCACCAGTGTGCACTGATTGTCAATTGATAGTAACTCGATTCAACTAGCTTTTAGAAATGAGCATTTCCTAGGGTTCTGTTGTAAGAACAATGGGGATGATTTATTCCCCGTACCCCCCAAAAAACTCACACCAGGGTATAATACAATTACAAGTAGACTCAAATGTAGAAAGGACATATTGCAAGGTGGTACCTCTCAATTTCTGGTTACTGCAAGTTCTTTTCTCTCTCGCATGGAACCATTATAATTTTTCCCATTGATACTGGCCAGATTTCTGTTGTGATCTTTGTAGTCTTTAACCTGTTTTCCCTAGTGGGTTGAATTTCTCTTCAACTCCCAGTTAATTCAATAATACATTACTGGTCTGGAGACATTGGGTAGATGCTGAGAAGACACAACTTTTAGATCCCTTAAATTTATAGGATAATTTTCTGGTTACATGATATTGGTGAGGGAAGAGAAGCTTTACTCCTTACCTTTTAAGAAGTTTCAGGGTTTTGTCTGGAATTGCTCTCTCCTGAATTTTGGAATCTGAGTTGTCACAGAATTTTATACAACTACTAATGCCTCTGGGATTCCCCTAGACCTCTGAAGGATGATGAAGCAGTTAACTTCTGGGAACCCATTAAGTACAATTGAGATGTTTCAACCAATTCAGCTAATCCCAAAGTACTTCCTGTTAAAAATAGTTGGGATTCCTTTGATTGGTTGATTCATTGACAATATCTAAGGTTTTGTTAATTCCTCCAATTGATTTGTTGAATTCAGTTGATACATTCTTACCCCCCAAAGCTATCAAAGGTTTATATTCTATTAAGACATGAAGTGATTGATTGATTGACTAAATTAACCCCAACCATACACAGGAAAAAAAAATTCATAAAGGATTTGGTATTTTGTTTGAGTTGGACTTTGAAAAATGAAAAATAAGTCCACAGGCAGACCAGATTAAATAGGATGAGAAAAGTCATGGAGGTGGGCAAGTGTGTGCATGGTAAATTGTTATACATGTCAAAGAATATAGAACACATTGAGGGGCATTGTACTTGATACATCAAGAACTATTGTATGGCAATAGATTATCAAGGACCTTGTCTAGTATTACACTTCTGTATAATGCTGTATACAATATAATGCTGATCACTATGGCCCCCACTGCCTAAATCCAAGAAATATTATATTTTACCTCTCTCCTAGGGTACTTTTAGTATTTTTAGTATTTCTTAGTACTTTTAAAGAATGTGCAAGTCTCTAGGTTCTCTGAAATTGGCTGCTGCTCTCATCAAAGGTGATTTCTCCAAGTGTAGGAGTAGGTGCTCTTATTCCCATCTTCATTTAGCCACAAAAACTCAGATCACATTTCAAAAAGCAGTATTTAGGTATAAACACAAATATATACACTTATTCCACAAGAAGTAGGGTCCATAATCATCCTCAATTTTTATATCACCTCAGTTTCTGGGAAGAAGGAATTTAGATTCATACTTTAGCTCAAATTCAAGTTAACTCTCACTCCCTGTTTTTTTTAGACTTCATTGCCATTCTAGATGGCTGGCTGCCCAATTCTGCTTCCAAGGTCTCTATACCTGGGAATATTAATTCCATAGGGATGATTGCCACCAGCATTTAAAACTCAGAAGGACAAAAAAAAAACCCATAACAGAAACAATCATTCCCAACCCCATTTATTCAAGTTGGATAGAAGAAAGGGGAAGCATGGGAAGTCCTCCTCTCATTTGTTTAATTTGTGGCACCTTCACTGTAATCTTCATCTGCTGAGATCAGCAGTAAGGATTATGCAGGAAAAAGCATTTAGGAAAGGATATGAGCCAGAAAGAGAGTCAGAAAAAGAACTACCCTCACAGTCTCACCAGTTTTGAAAGATTCTTCCTGTTCTGGTTACACAGCCAATCGAAAGATGCTACACTTCCCCACTTGGTAGAGGACAAAGAGTGCCTCCACAGTAGGTGAGTTGGGTATGCTCCAAAGATTCTCTTACACAATCATTTAAAGTTTCTTCAGTAAGAACTAGGCAGTCACTGCAAAATCTGAACAGATGCTGGGTTTGTCCAGATCTCTGCCTAAGAAAAAGAAATTTGGCACTGATACAAAGAATAAAGTGAAACAGGAAGACTATGGAGGGAAGAAGACTACTTAGAAAGCAACTGTAATAGTCCATGTTGATATTAATGAAGGCCTAGATGCAATTGGTGACAGTAGTCAATCAATCAATGAACATTAAAAACCTACAATATGCCAGGAACCATGATAAGTGCCAGTGCTACAAGAAGAAGCAAAAGATGACTCCTGTCCTCAAGGAGCTTACAAAGTAATGGGGACAGAGGAAATTTCTTAAGTACAGTTTGAAGAGAAAACCCACATGACTTAGTAGCTAACTGAATATCTGAAAGAGTGCACTATATTAGAAAATTTGGAATAGCATTTTATTTACAAAAACCTTATTTAGAAGAAAATTCCTTCAGTTGTATTCTAGTCTTGAGAGACTCTTCATGACCATATTTGGGGATTTTCCTGACAAAGATATTGGAGTGGTTTACCACTTTCTTTTCAAGATCACTTTACAAAGGAGGAAGCTGAAGCAAGAATGGTTAAATTACTTGCCCAGGGTCACAGCTCTTAAGTATACACAGCCAGATCTCTTTTTAAACAGAGGATGATGATTTTTCCTGATGAGACCCCATATTCCAAGCACTGCACTACCAAACTTCTTTAGCCTGCATATAGTATGTAGTAAGAATTACAAATGAATTTCTTAGAGATAGAAGCAACTCCAAAAGACTGTAGATGACTGAATATCCTGTTTCTCAAATAACTAGTTGTTAAATGCTACAGGTACAGACAGAGTCTTTTTCAAATTTTTAAAATGGACCTTTTGAGAGACAGCTTCTATTATTTTACTTTTAAAATCAATGGAATCCTTTCTTTCCTTTTTAAGACTTAGATTTAGCTATCAGAAGATGGATAAAAAGGATCAATTTCAATAAATGGTATTTGGGGATGTTGCTAATCATCACAACTACAGGTTGCTTAAGGCATAGTCCATAGATTTCAGTTTTTAATTGCAATAAAATGCAATGTCTTTTTATGGAAAAAAAATCTCATAAATAAGAGGAAACAGCCAAAATAGTAAGGGAAAATGAATTATTCTATTACAGCTCAAGGAGCAAATAAACCAGTCATGCATTGTATGAATGTTGTGCTCCATTCTTTCTGAAATGTAAGCAGTGCTACCCATGTGTCCTTAATGCCAAAAACACTTTTGACATTATCACAAGTAGACAAAGCACATTGAAAAGATCCTTCAGGTGAGGCCCTCCATTGTGTAATAGATGAGACTTTCTGAATGCACTCTTACACTTTTTCTTTATTCAAACTTCCTGTATTTTTAGAAAAGGATAGAAAACAAAATTCAGTTCTATAGTTTTTTTTTTACCTGTGTAAATGTGATTGCTCTTGTTAGATAGAAAATTGACTCATTCCTTAATCGAAACCAAAACTGAAAACAGGAGCCCTAGTGGGATCCAGTTTAGAGAGCTCAGATAGCAAGATTAGTAAAACCCTATTCTGTAAATTATGGTGTGCCCAATTTTTTTTCTAATAAAAAGAAATATTTTTCTTATTCTACAATGAAATATAACATGGAAAAGAAGAATAATTTCCAAAATACATCATACATTTGAGTTATTAATTAAATATAGCATGGGACTAAGCCTAAAATTTATCTCTTGCTATTTTACTAGGTGACAAAATATATTGTCTAAATATTGCTTTTATCTTACTTGCAATAACTATATGAAGATTTAACTTCCTAAAATGAGTGTATATATACATACACACACACACACACACACACACACACACACACACACACACACACATATATATATATATATCTTTGGTTGCTCTACAACTTCATAAGTTCACCTTTGTCAAATGAAAACAACAAATAAGGTGAATATATGTATACACACACACACACACACATATATATGTATAATTTTCTCTAGGGTGTATTACTTTAGAATAAACACAGAGACCTTCTTTCTCAAATAGTTGAATCAATGGTTGACTTTGTTTTGAACTATTTCTTTAATAAGATATTTAAAAACCATAAAGTTCATGCTTTTAACATCCTTAGAAATCTCTCCTCAAAGGCCATTACAGTTCTTGTCAATCCAGCAGATACTGCCAGGTAACAACAAAGACCATGAAAGTGGTTTGTAAACAACTCCCTCTGATTTTCTTAGTAGATGAGAACAATGGGAAATATTTTTAAATTTTTTTAAAAAAAGGAAATTCTTTTTAAAAAGCTATCTGGATGGTTTTCACTGGTATCTTTAAGCACTCAGTAAAACCTTTCATGTAAATGTCATTAAGCTTCAAGGTCAATGAGAAGAAAGTGGTGGGCATATTCACATTCAGAAAGAATTTTGCTGCCTTTAAAACAGATTTGTTTATGTTTGGCAATTAGTTCTTAATACATATGACTGATTCATTCTTCTTATTTTATTATGCTTTTAATATTTCCTCATTTCTAGTGCTTATATACCTGAGAAAGTCAAGGCTAAAAGAGCTGAAATTCTCCTTCCTCATTTTCTCAATAACATATTTTATGTACACTCAGAACTATGTTTGTTTCCATTTTAGCTACAGGATGCCTGCAAATATGCCTAGATAAGAGAATAAACCTGAACTAAATTCATATTTAGATGTATATTTGCCCTTTATTATGGATACTTTTCATATAAGCAATGAAAACCTACATACATAATAGTTTTTGCCATGAAGTTTGACAAACCATAAACAAACTTGTATTAGTATTTAATTAGGTCTGATTGCACAGGATTTTCATATTTTTCTTGAAAAGGAAACCAAAAAGTAGTACCAAAGTAGACTTCTGGTAAGAAAACAGACAAGTTCCATAAACTTTAGAAATATTTTAAGCAATGAATGCTCACAATCTGCATATACTATCACACTACTTTGAGAAAATGCAAAAATGACAGATTCTGTTAATAGTTCCAATGTGAGTGATAAGCTTATGTGAATAAATTAAATACCAAGCCTTAATTTTGGATGGTAGTAAGCAAAAATACTGACTGATATTCTATTTCCATTGGAAGATATAACCCTCAAGTTCTAAAACTACTGATGAAATTCAAGCAGATGAACATCTCCTGATGACCAGAAAGAAAAGAGTTGACATTTCTCTAAACAAACTATTAGACTTCTATAAAGGGGTCTATATAATGAATGTACTGATTACTTTTCTTTACTGAGAACTATGACTTTTATATTCAACTTCAGGACATATAAAATCATAGTATCATAGATTTAGCCCTGGAACATATCTAAGAGGACAGCATTGCTAATCACTCTCTTGACAGTTAAAAATATGCTGGGAGAATATAAACTCACCCTCGCTGTGAGACTTGTCCAAAATCAAATAGCTACTAAGTATGTGAGGCAAGATTTTAATTCAGGTCTTCTATAGTCTAAGATCAGCTTTCCTGATGTTACATTGGGTCACCTACTTTCTGCTAGAATTCATGGGAAAACAATATTTTCATACAAAGTGTAATACACAAAAATAAAATGAATTTTTGCTGATATATGACATTTTGTTTAAAAATAGATTACCTAATCAAAATCTCAGATTAGTATCATAATCTGACAAAATGTGTGATTAAAAATGAATTTTCTTGTTTTCAGACTTGTGAGAAAATTTTGTAAATTATTTCTTCATAGTTACTCTGTCAGAACAAAAAGAAGACAGAATAGATTGATAAACTAGAAATGTTAATAACTTAGATTGATAATTATGAATACTAATTTCCATTCTATTGCAGATATAGAACTATGGATCAGACCCAATATTTAATGATACTAAGCATATCCTCATACTGTAATAATTTCTATAAAATAAATGCCTCATATGATCTCATTTTATTGTGCTTCCACTCTTTTTCCTCAGACTTAAAAAAAATCCTTAACTTAAATCAATGTCATGTAAAAAACAAGAATACGTACTTGATACCTTTACTTACAGTGCAATTTTCTTTCTTTTAATGGGTCAGAAATCAGAAGATCTGAATTACATTTGTCCCTCTTGGCATCATGTTCTGAACATAACAGACGTTCAAATTAAAGTATGGCAAATTGTAAGAACATTGCCAGAAACATGACCACTTCACCAATCTCAGTTACCCTTCACTTCTCACTTCATGCTGGGCAGTTGGAGTGATGAATAGAGTTCTGGCCTAAAAGATTCAGAAAGACCCGAGTTTGAATCCAGTCCTAGAAAATTACTAGCTTTATGACTCTATGCAAGTCATTTAACTTGTCTATTTCAGTTTTCTCACTTGTAAAATTGTACCTATGCCTCAGAGTTTTGGTAGCAAATGAAATAGTATTAGCAAAATATTCTGCAAACCTAAAAGTACTATATAAATTCCTATCATTATCCTTATCAATTTGTCTGATGAAGCAAATTGACTAAAGAATCTTTAAATTCCCTTGAGTGTTCATCTCTCATACTTCTAATTCTCTGGAATTTAGAAATTCATGTTTTACTGAAGAAGGCTAGTCAACAACATCTGCTTTGGATGGCATAACATGGCATCTTGATTGAACAGAAAACAATAAAGTTGCACTCTCAAAGAAACAGTATTCTCTCTTTTTCTAATCATGCACCATCACTATTTTAATCTTAAGTAGACCTGTTTTTGTTAAAGAACAAAAGGAAAAGTGATAGAAAAAGCATAAAAATGAGATAACAATAAGAATGTTTTGGAATTATAGCTTAAAATTGTATAAGCAGAATGCATGGGGCAAAGGAACTCCTAAGACTTGAGTCTTAGCCCGGAGTCATCATGGCATCTTCAGCAGATTGCCTTGAAATGATCAAACACATTAAGATAGCAACTTAACATCTGTAGAACATTGAAATAATAAAATAATAAAGCATACATTGCCACCATTTTGGAGTTGAGGCTCAGATAGTTTATAACCATGAAGCTATTAAAAGGTCAGATTTGAGCCCTCATCTTTTGATTCAAAGACTAGGACCCTCTCAGAAGTTAGCAGTATTTTCCTAGGTTGTTTTCAGCAAAGTTCTGTGCTTTAGCGCAAGGTAAAGAACTGCTGGCCTATTTCTGTATTGAGTTTTCTACCAGATTTGAGGCTTGGTGTTGATGTCACTATCACATCCATTATCTAAAAGTTTCCTTAGTGTTTTTCCTGTGAATCGCTTAAAACACCACCACAAGATCCTGAAATTTAGTATCCTTATAGTGAATTGTGAATTACGACGTTAGCTTAGACATGGAAGAGAAAGTTGAAGTGTGAAGCCACAAATATGTTGCAGAGCAGAAACACTCTAGTGACACACAGATGGAAGTGCT